>NC_091124.1:2535000-2827500 GCF_040183065.1 Periplaneta americana | reverse complement strand
TGCACCTTAATTATTTATATTCTGATTGTCTTATGTTTCCATTTTCAGCCTTTCCTTCTTTTGTTCTTCATCTATTTCTTCTTTCCTTAGTAGGCTATTCATTTCTTTCGTTTGCATTCCTTTCTTTTTGTACCTTAATTATTTATGTTTTGATTGTCTTATGTTTCCATTTTCAGTCTTTCCTTGTTTTGTTCTTCATCC
This sequence comes from Periplaneta americana, assembly GCF_040183065.1. Lineage (NCBI taxonomy): Eukaryota > Metazoa > Arthropoda > Insecta > Blattodea > Blattidae > Periplaneta > Periplaneta americana. The sequence continues at coordinate 2,827,299 of NC_091124.1, read as the reverse complement.
ATTTCTTCTTTCCTTAGTAGGCTATTCATTTCTTTCGTTTGTATTCCTTTCTTTTTGTACCTTATTTATTTATGTTTTGATTGTCTTATGTTTTTATTTTCAATCTTTCCTCCTTTTGTTCTTCATCCATTTCTTCTTTCCTTAGTATTAATTTCTTTCGCCTGTATTCCTTTCTTTTTGTACCTTATTTATTTATGTTTTGTTTGTCTTATGTTTTTATTTTCAATCTTTCCTCCTTTTGTTCTTCATCCATTTCTTCTTTCCTTAGTATTAATTTCTTTCGCCTGTATTCCTTTTTTTTTACCTTATTTATTTATGTTTTGATTGTCTTATGTTTTTATTTTCAATCTTTCCTCCTTTTGTTCTTCATCCATTTCTTCTTTCCTTAGTATTAATTTCTTTCGCCTGTATTCCTTTCTTTTTGTACCTTAATTATTTATATTTTGATTGTCTTATGTTTCCATTTTCAGTCTTTCCTTCTTTTGTTCATCATCTATTTCTTCTTTCCTTAGTAGCCTATTCATTTCTTTCGTTTGTATTCCTTTCTTTTTGTACCTTATTTATTTATGTTTTGATTGTCTTATGTTTTTATTTTCAGTATTTCCTTTTTTTGTTCTTCATCTAATTTCTTCTTTCCTTCGTATTCATTTCTTTCGTAAGTCCAGTTCTTTCCTAATTCCTTTTATTTCATCTTCTAATTCTTTTCTTCTATTCTTTACTGTACTCTTTCTCCATTTTTTAAAAATATGGACGGTTTTCTGCGTACCACTGCAGAAAAATTGTAATAAAAATGACAACATTGCCCCTTATGGAAATTGCGTCGATGCCACCCGCAACTTCAGGAACTTGTTCGTTCATTCATGGGTCAGGTTATGCTTCTATTGCATTGATCAAATTGAATGCTTACTGTTTTACCGGATTCATCCTTTTTTTATTTTTAGAGGTTATGTACATCGCAGCATTTCCTGAAAGAAACCACCCAACCATCCGGGATGTCGTCCCTTTATATAGGCAATTCCAACAATAACGATGACGTATTAATAAATAAATGAATAACGTATTTCGATGCTTCTTTATTTCAGTGATTTATATTTCTATTGAAGGGGGCCGTGTTAAAAACAGTTGCTGTAGATTTGTGATTTCGGTATGAGATGGACTTGGAAATGATTTACTTGAAACTTTTTTTAACGTGTAAAATTTAACGAAATATTAATTTAACGAAGTCTAATTCTAAAGTACTTAACTGTGGTGTTAATTTCCAAATGAATCCAACTCTCTGTAATAACATAATTATTATTATTCATTACAATTTCAAAGAATTGATTGGCGTCATATTGATGTGTGAATCGTTTCGATTATCAATTGCATTGTTGTCTGCAGACTAGGCCTCATGGAATGAGGAAACGATTATGTCTGAAAAGACGGAAAACTAGTGCAGTTGAACTCCTAACGGTGATTTTACTATTAAACTTAAGGCAGATAAATTCTAGTTTGACTCCAAACGAGCAGTTTATTACATTCCCTGCAAAATTCCGCACTGAAACATACCTTAATTCCATTATTTTATAATGTGGAGGAAGTACAGTTTGATTCTAGGAATCTCACTGCACTGAGGGCAAAATGTAGGAAGGGTGTGTACTTTTTACAAAAAGGGAAAAGGAACGTGTTTTCCTGGCTTAGGGATTGGTTGGGAGTGTTGCATGTTTACAGTTCGACAAATAGCAGAACAGGTATTTCACGGCATCAGTCCTTAAAACTTTGAAAATAGCAATTATTGCTTTCTCCTCCATGAATTACATAAGTACAGTCTTAGAAAAAAGTTTTATCGCACAGATACATAATAAAACGAAACAAAATCAATTTTATTACCCCAAGTAATCCTTCTCTTGTGAACCAGGTCGCACATTGTCTGATCTTGCGCTCTCCTCCTTTCTGGAACTTACGAAGTATCTGTGCGACAAAACTTCTTTCTAAGACTGTACAATACGCTCATTAAGGTATATTCTTTCTTCTGTCATTCTCCTGCGTCATTTCATTACAATAGTTTACATTAAAGCCTTCATAATGAATGGACTGTACTTTCTTCGACAGTCAGCCGTTGCTAGGCAACGCGTATGTGTCTCATGTGAGCCAAGTGCCATTTAGTGAAGGTCTTTCCTTCAGACCTCTTACTTCCTTTATTCGCCATGTCTGTTTCCAGCAGCTATTGTTGTTCAACTATGTATGACTGGGGATGTGTTCTTACTGTGTCGTAACACACACAGCTGTGAGCGGCCAAGTACAGATTGTGTGATGTTTCCAGTCTCCCCAAAATCGCACAGTGCCGAATTGCCGTTTTAAAGGAATTTTCGTTGCCTTCATTTTGTTTCAAAGTAAGGGTACTGCCACTCATTTCTATCGCAATGGTGCGCCTCTTTTACTTTCTGATTATACAATGTGAACAAAAAGTATGGAAACTGTTTGTAGCTTACGTATTTTTAATATTACTTACTTACTGGCTTTTAAGGAACCCGGAGGTTCATTGCCGCCCACACATAAGCCCGCCATTGGTCCCTATCCTGAGCAAGATTAATCCAGTCTCTATCATCATATCCCACCTCCTCAAATCCATTTTTATATTATCTTCCCATCAACGTCTCGGCCTACCTAAAGGTCTTTTTCCCTCCGGCCTCCCAACTAACACTCTATATGCATTTCTAGATTCGCCCATACGTGCTACATGCCCTGCCCTGTCTGGATTTAATGTTCCTAATTATGTCAGGTGAAAAATACAATGCGTGCAGTTCTACGTTGTGTAACTTTCTCCATTCTCCTGTAACTTCATCCCTCTTAGCCCCAAATATTTTCCTAAGCACCTTATTCTCAAACACCCTTAACCTATGTTCCTCTCTCATAGTGAGAGTCCAAGTTTCACAACCATACAGAACAACCGGTAATATAACTGTTTTATAAATTCTAACTTTCAGATTTTTTGACAGCAGACTGGATGATAAAAGCTTCTCAACCGAATAATAACAGGCATTTCCCATATTTATTCTGTGTTTAATTTCCTCCCGAGTATCATTTATATTTGTTACTGTTGCTCCAAGATATTTGAACTTCTCCGCCTCTTCAAAAGATAAATTTCCAATTTTTATATACCGGTATCCATTTCGTACAATATTCTCGTCACGAGACATAATCATATACTTTGTCTTTTCGGGATTTACTTCCAAACCTATGTATCTCTTTACTTGCTTCCAGTAAAATTCCCGTGTTTTCCCTAATCGTTTGTGGATTTTCTCCTAACATATTCACGTCATCCGCATAGACAAGCAGCTGATGTAACCCGTTCAATTCCAAACCCTCTCTGTTATTCTGGACTTTCCTAATGGCATACTCTAGAGCGAAGTTAAAAAGTAAAGGTGATAGTGCATCTCCTTGCTTTAGCCCGCAGTGAATTGGAAACGCATCTGACAGAAACTGACCTATACGGACTCTGCTGTAAGTTTCACTAAGACACATTTTAATTAATCGAACTACAGTAGTTTCTTGGGAGTACCAAATTCAATAAGAATATCATATAAAACTTCTCTCTTAACGAGTCATATGCCTTTTTGAAATCTATGAATAACTGATGCACTGTACCCTTATACTCCCATTTTTTCTCCATTATCTGTCGAATAGAAAATATCTGGTCAATAGTTGATCTATTACGCCTAAAACCACACTGATGATACCCAATAATTTCTTTTTTTTTTTTTAATTTTTAATATTATGAAGAAATTTTATACAGGGTGATTCATTAAACGGTGTAAAAATTAAACAAAAAATAGGCGCTGCTCTACATATCATTTTCACGCAGGGAAATTGGGATCTGCAAAGACAGATTAAGGAGATATGAACTTAAACATGTCTCTCGCTATAGCTTAGGACAATATATGTCATCTTTCTGAACTCCCATTTTGTGCGAGATCGTGCGTATTTTCTTGGTTTCCGCACAAAACCAATCCGCGGAAAGTTTAAAATTCCACATTCAGTATTCCCAAACTAACACACATAACAATTTCCCTCTTCTTACCGCTTAAGTGACGTATTGATTTTACTGCTTTAGGCTTTTAACATATTATTTTCAGAGACGTTCAATATAGTAATAATTATAAATTGGAAACTTACCACTGCAATTTCACCTAAATTGCACTGTTAATTATTGTTTTTAAATATTTGCAAAAATTAAGTTAACTCTACAACTCCACTAAAGTTACTGCATTCGTGATGCAAGTAACATTAAGGAAGCCGTGAAAAAATCAACAATATTCCAGACTCATCATAGACTGGGGGAAAAAAAAGACAGACGTATATCACGGCCTACTGGAGTATAGTAAACACAGAAAACATTTCATAGCAACAATGTTGAAGAAAGATATTTTGGTTTTCCGAAGTTGCCGTCATTAAACAGAAACCAAGATGGAGATTTCATTGTAACTAATTAGAAATTCCTCTTTCAGGTATGTAATAAACGGTCTTCGCACAAAATAATGTACGATACACGAGCGGTATGTTTGTTTTCATGTTCTCGGAAATTAAAAAGCTCAACTACGTTTCGCTTTTTCAAACTTTTCCTCGAACATGAAAACTTCAACATACCGCTCTTGTAACGCATAGGCTATTACTGTGGTAATGTCGGTTGCTATTGACGACGGGACGTAAGTCACATTGTCCGCGTTAAAAATGGCATCTCTGTCTCTGTCATTAATACTATGTCGAACAAATGACTTCAAATCAAAATACCATTATTAAGATAAAGAAAGAACTGAATTCTTGCGAAACGCGTGAAAAATATAAATGTTCAACTTTTGAAGAATGATTTTTGTTCAAAACAAGTGGCGTCGCTGCAAGAAATATCAATTTGAACATTTCGAGACTCGAAGCCATGTCTCTGAAATGGAAAGTCAATATGTGAAACGGGATGTGTGCGCTGAACTGTATCATTGCTTTGTTCTTGTCCTTAAGGACGATGGGCTGCCGTCCAAAAAGTTCGCAGCGAGTTGGAAGCTGCATAGGACCCATGACTTACCGAGCCAGCCGCCCGGGATATATTTTTTAAAAAGCTAATACAAGAAAGCTCGTAGCTCTTCAACCCCCTCCCTCGTACTTCTTCTTGCCAGACACTTAAGCACGTCTCTGTCCTTTTTTTTTAATAACGGGGAAGGAAGGCACACAATCTAAACGGTATTGATGTGCTTGTCCTCGTGGTCTGGAGCAAAGGTCCCCAATCCTTTAGGATCGGCACACAGTGCGTCGGATGACAGCTCGCACGCAAATCATGTCAGTATGTGAACTTAACGTATGATGGAGGTACGCTGAATCACGTCAATAAGTGAATTTACTGGTGAAAAACACACACAAAATATGTGAATGGATGATCTTATGATAACACAAAATATGTCACTAAGTGAGTAAGACAGATGAAAAACTTCAAGGTAATAACATGTCAATAAATCATAGCATAACAGTCTCACATACAGTAATCATGTCAGTAAGTGAATTTTTTTATTGGGTTATTTTATGACGCTTTATCAACATCTAGGTTATTTAGCGTCTGAATGAAATGAAGGTGATAATGCCGGTGAAATGAGTCCGAGGTCCAACACCGAAAGTTACCCAGCATTTGCTCGGATTGGGTTGAGGGAAAACCCCGGAAAAAACCTCAACCAGGTAACTTGCCCCGACCGGGATTCGAACCCGGGCCACCTGGTTTCGCGGCCAGACGCGCTGACCGTTACTCCACAGGTGTAGACTCAGTAAGTGAAATTATGAATGATAAACTCATGTCAATAAGTGAACATAACATAAACACTCACACTACCAACACATTCATAAACCATTCAGTAAGTGAACTTATGACGGATAAACTCATGTCAATAATTGGACATAAAGAAAGAGATCCACACTGTCGCACACATAAATAAGTGATGATACGGATGACAAACTCTGAGAAAATTCATGTCTAAATCATAGCATAACAGACTCACACACACACAGTATGATCATGTCAGTAAGTGAACTTATGAAAGATAAACTCACGTCAATAAATGAACATAATATAAAAGACTCACACTATCAACACATTCATAAATCATGCCAGTAAGTGAACTTATGAATGATAAACTCATGTCAATAAGTGAACATAACATAAAAGATTCACACTGCAAACACATTCATAAATCATGCCAGTAAGTGAACTTATGAAAGATAAACTCACGTCAATAAGTGAACATAATATAAAAGACTCACACTATCAACACATTCATAAATCATGCCAGTAAGTGAACTTAAGAAAGATAAACTCATGTCAATAAGTGAACATAACATAAAAGATTCACACTGCAAACACATTCATAAATCATGCCAGTAAGTGAACTTATGAAAGATAAACTCATGTCAATAAGTGAACATAATATAAAAGACTCACACTATCAACACATTCATAAATCATGCCAGTAAGTGAACTTATGAATGATAAACTCATGTCAATAAGTGAACATAACGTAAGAGACTGACGCTATCACACACATAAATAAGTGATGTTACGGATGACAAACTCTGAGAAAAACATGTCAATGAATAATCATAGCATAACAGACTCACACACGGTAATCATGTCAGTAAGTGAATTTATGAATGACTTACACTCTTACTACGTCATACTACTTTTGACCAATAAAACGGTACGAAAGGGCGTATTTCAACCAATCATGGCTGCTTATCGCACAATTTTATCGCGTCCCTAGCATTTGTTTAATTTTATCGCGTCCCTAGAATTTGTTTAATTTTATCGCGTCCCTAGCATTTGTTTCTTTGTTTGCCAACATTTGAAACTGCGCTGGTCTGGACGTCAAAAATATATATAAAATTACAAACCACTCCAGTCGATGCACAGCAGTTTCAAATATGACTCGCATTGGCATTCGAGAACAAGAATTAATAAAAATCACTGATCATACCTATGCATCTTCTGAAATCCGATTTACAAATAAATGAAGAGCACCATTCGGAAATCCTGAATAAGTTGAATACACCATGTAGGCCTAAATCAACGAGTTCCACTTCTATTACGCACACGTCCAATATAACATCAATTGAACCACCAACCACATTCAAATTTGAAAATTGTACATTCAATAATTATTCCTTTTAAAATTATTCATGTTTGTTTTTTATGTCATCGTCGTTAATTAAAACTTTTCTAACACTTGTGTATATTATTTAGGTTATGTCATAGCTTCTGCTATATGATATTATGGATAGTCACGTATCAGAGATTGTTTAATATTAAGATTTATTGAAAATCATCTGTCAAGTGACGTTGATTACTGGGATTCGGGTAATTGAAGTGCAATGTTGCATTTTAATAAAAATGAAACTGAATCAACAAAGCCTTCTTGACTAGCAACATTGCCATCGTGTATAGATCGAGAACTTCTCGACGAGAAGGCATTGCTCACTACTGCCATCTAGCATGCATCAAGCGTAATATTTGTAATGTTGAGATGGTACAATAATACATTTGAAGACAGTTGTATTTTCGTAAATCAATTAATATTTTATTGTATTGGAGTACTTCGTTACTTCTAATCTTTATATACTTTCTTCTAATCGTGTAATAGTCAATTAAATCCCACTCGAGTTTTGATTTTCTCCAGATAAATCAAAACGTCTAGTGAGATTACTGTTGATAGACTCACGTCAATAAGTGACCATAACATAAAAGACTCTTACTACCAACATATTCATAAATCATATCAGTAAATGAACTTATGAATGATAAACTCATGTCAATAAGTCAACGTAAAATAAAAGACTCACGCTGTCACACACATAAGTGATGTTGTGGATTACAAACTCTATCATAATAATTTTATTTATTTCTGTTTGCGATTATTTCATTTGTTTTTAATATTAACGTGAATTACTAAACTCTATGTCCTGCATTTATTGTTTAGAGTCGGTTTTGTTATTTCGGATATTATACAGTCTACTGTTTGTTCTGTGACAGTGCTGCCAGTTTTTGATGTCATTATTCCGTTGCCAAGGCAACAAGTTACATTTCACCTTATGCTCAGGTTGGGAAGTGTTTCGGATTTGTTTTATTGGTCGTTATGCCACGCCAGATTAGCTCTGGAGAGGAAGAAGGCGCCATAGTAAGGAAATGTATCGGAAGAGATTTATGAAAGTAATTGTGGTCTTTTAATTTCTGCACAAAGTGGTTAAAAAGGAAATATATCACTCTTCTATCCTCTTCCTCTTACACATAAACTAACTGAGCTCTTTCCCCTTTCCTGTTATGTTCTCAAGGGAGAAATCATTTCGTTTTTCTGCAAACATCTCTTTAAAGTTAGGAGTGATATTTTGAGATTTATGTATTTTAATCATTTGGTAACGTTTTCGTAACTATCAGTTCAAATTATTATCAGTATCATAGATGATACTCGGGAGGAAATTAAACACAGAATAAATATGGGAAATGCCTGTTATTATTCGGTTGAGAAGCTTTTATCATCCAGTCTGCTGTCAGAAAATCTGAAAGTTAGAATTTATAAAACAGTTATATTACCGGTTGCTCTTTATGGTTGTGAAACTTGGACTCTCACTCTGAGAGAGGATCATAGCTTAAGGGTGTTTGAGAATAAGGTGCTTAGGAAACTATTTGGGGATAAGAGGGATGAAGTTACAGGAGAATGGAGAAAGTTACATAACACAGAACTGCACACATTGTATTCTTCACCTGACATAATTAGGAACATTAAATCCAGACGTTTGAGATGGGCAGGGCATGTAGCACGCATGGGCGAAAACGGGAATGCATATAGAGTATTAGTTGGGGAAAAAGACCTTTAGGGAGCCGAGACGTAGATGGGAAGATAATATTAAAATGGATTTGAGGGAGGTGGAATATGATGATAGAGAATGGATTAATCTTGCGCAGGATAGGGACCAATGGCGGGCTTATGTGAGAGCGGCAATGAACCTCCGGGTTCCTTAAAAGCCAGTAAGTAAGTATCATTGATAGTGGGTTATGTAATACGCAGAAGTGATACTGGATTTATTAATTTGACTTAGAGATAGAGGAATAAGCTCAAATTTATTTAATATAGCGTTTAAAACTAAATTTATATTATTAATTGAAATTATAAAATTTCATAGACAACAGTTCCTTGAACACATTCAGTTAAAATAGAAAGAAATCTTCAGTTTCTACAGATGTTTCAAGGAAATATTGTTGTCTCATCTTCAGTAGCAATTAGTCACGAAGTTACGTTGATGCGTGCTGAGACTCATTTCCACGATGGAAACAGAATTTCACTACTAATACATTATCAACATAACTGTGACTAATTGCTACTGAAAATGAGGCAACAATTGCCTGGAAACGTGTGTAGAAACTGAAGATTTAACTGTATTTTAACTGAATGTGTTCAAACAACCCGTTGTTTATGAAATTTCATAATTTTAATTATTAATTTAAATTGGAGTTCCTCAAGGGTCCGTTATTGGCCCGTTGAATTTCTTAGTTATGATAAATGATGTACCGCACAACTTGCATAGTGATTCTGTTTTGTTTCTACCGACACGTCCCTAATGTAAATTGGAGTTCCTCAAGGGTCCGTTATTGGCCCGTTGAATTTCTTAGTTATAAATGATTTACCGCACAACTTGCATAGTGATTCTGTTTTGTTTCTACCGACACGTCCCTACTCCATATCATGAGTAACATACATGATTTAATCTCATTTAAGGAAACTTCTTTTCTGATACGGCTATAGACTTTGCCGTGTACTGTGTTCATTACCTTAAAACCATTGTATCAAAGGAGTAAATCATTCAATTACATTATTTTTTCTTCGATAACTTTCTGTCTTCTGGTATCCATATTTGGAGTGCCACCGGCGTGGCTCAGTCGATTAAAGCGCTTGCCTGCCTGTCTGAAGTTGCGCTCGGGCGCGGGTTCGATCCCCGCTTTGGTTGATTATCTGGTTGTGTTTTTTCAGAGGTTTTCCCCAACCGTAACGTCAATGCCAGGTAATCTGTGGCGAATCCTGGGCCTCATCTCGCCAAATACCATCTCGCTATCACCAATCTCATCGAAGCTAAATAACCTCGTATTTGACACAGCGTCGTTAAATAACCAACTAAAAATAAAAAGACAATATTTGGGGCAGTGGTGCCAATGCAGACAAAATACTTATTCTGCAGGAACATACAGTATGAATTATTACTAATTCATCTTATGATGCCCGCTGTCAACTTTTGTTGCAAAATCTCAACAATACTTGCTGTAGTTAATCAGTACATGTATTATTGTCTGATATTCACAAAGATCAATTTAAATAACTTTGATTTACAATGCCAAATCCACAGAAACTCCACTAGGTACGTCATTTAATAGTTATTCCTAATGCAAGGTTAACAAAAAGTAAACAATGGTTCAACGTCATTACAATAAGTATGTTTAACAGATTGACGTATTTACAATGCATTGGTGATGACTTGATGAATAGGAGAAGAGATACTGAAGGGAGCAGAGGTTCAGACAGCCTCCTGAGAGACCAACATCAGGGAGAGCATTGATTGGTGAAGCCAGAACATCACGAACGGCCATATCCGCGGAATGAATAAAGATGGGAGGCTCGTAAGAGCAGAATAAAGAGAAGGAAGTTCTTATACATCATCATCGAGGAGATGGGCGCGTGTTCCACGTCAGGTGAGAGCCCGGTCGTCATTAAATAAGAGAGGAGCGGGGCGGTAGTGGGGACAGGGGGTGGGAGAGATTGTAGGAGATGTTGACGGACTGCAACAGAAACCAGGGATGAAGGAAATGAATGAGAAGTTAAGAGGGAGGCGATGGAAGTTACGGCAAAAAGGAGACTGAAGGGTAAAAACAACCAACAAAACAAACATTAAAGAAGAGACAAGTGGAGTTAAAAGACAAATGAAGAAGAGTATAAGAACTGGAGAAGAATGTAGAGGAAAAATAAGGATTAAAAAGACGAGGAACAGAAAAAAGAAGGGGAACTAGATAGAGAAGTGGACAAAAGAAGCCAGAGAAGCAAGTAAGGAAGAGAAGGTAGGAAAAGGAGCGGGGGAAGAGAGGACAAAGAAAGGAGTAGGGGAAGAAAAGGCAGGAAAAGGAGTTGAGAAAGAGAAGGCACGGAAAGAAGTTGGGAAAGAGAAGGCAGGGAAAGAAGTTGGGAAAGAGAAAGCAGGGAAAGAATATAATAATAATAATAATAATAATAATGATTTATTTTAGCTGGCAGAGTTAAGGCCGTAAGGCCTTCTCTTCCACACAACCAGCAAAAAGTGTATATACATATGCATGAACTTACAAAGAATTCAACAAATTGATTTAGATAAGAGTTACATGTATACAAGAGTTATTTACGAATTAAACAACAAAATACTATGAACTATTAATTAAACACTGAAATAAACTGGGTAGCAGAATTAAACTAAAATACATAGAATGTTAATATATTTCAAATTATATTAGATAATAGAAAGTGATTATTATGAGACAATTTTGAAAATGCAGCACCATCAGGGAGAATATGGGAGAGAGAAGACAGGGAAAGAAGTTGGGAAAGAGAAAGCAGGGAAAGAAGTTGGGAAAGAGAAGGCAGGGAAAGAAGTTGGGAAAGAGAAGTTGGGAAAGAGAAAGCAGGGAAAGAAGTTGGGAAAGAGAAGGCAGGGAAAGAAGTTGGGAAAGAGAAAGCAGGGAAAGAAGTTGGGAAAGAGAAAGCAGGGAAAGAAGTTGGGAAAGAGAAGGCAGGGAAAGAAGTTGGGAAAGAGAAAGCAGGGAAAGAATATGGGAGAGAGAAGACAGGGAAAGAAGTTGGGAAAGAGAAAGCAGGGAAAGAAGTTGGGAAAGAGAAGGCAGGGAAAGAAGTTGGGAAAGAGAAAGCAGGGAAAGAAGTTGGGAAAGAGAAGGCAGGGAAAGAAGTTGGGAAAGAGAAAGCAGGGAAAGAAGTTGGGGAAAGAGAAGGCAGGCAAAGAAGTTGGGAAAGAGAAGGCAGGGAAAGAAGTAGGGGAAGAGAAGGCAGGGAAAGAAGTTGGGAAAGAGAAGGCAGGGAAAGAAGTAGGGGAAGAGAAGGCAGGGAAAGAAGTAGGGGAAGAGAAGGCAGGGAAAGAAGTTGGAAAAGAGAAGGCAGGGAAAAAAGTGAGGGAAGAGATAGCGCAGGAAGAAGTGTGGAGAGAAGGCATGGATAGAAGTAGAGGTGGAAGGAAGGCAGAGAAAAATACGTTGGGGAAGTTAACAAAGAGAAATAGAAGGGAATATAGAAGGAGAGAAGTGCCTAAATAAGAGAAGTTAAGCGAACGGAGAAGTAAAAGAAAGTACCAGCAGGACGTAGAGCTAAAATAGGAGATGAATAAAGAGAAGTGAGACGTAAGGGGAGAAGAATAATAATATATTAATAGAGAGCAGACTGGTTGATACTTTATGAGGGCATGGGGCTCGAAGCCCGGCCGGTTTCCACATGAAGTGCTCGCTCTGATACGTGTGTGTGTTTTATATTTTTCCAGCTTGCCGGTTCCCATGGGCTTCTGTGTGAACGCATCAAACTTCAAATGCTGGGAACTGCGAGATGAAAAATTAGCCACAAGGGAAGCGCGCAGGCATTTGTTTCAAAAGGAAAACACACGAACGTCGAATATTTCATGTTGCAATTATTCAGATATAAAACAAACGTGTTGCTTTGTTTCTCGTATTCTTATTTTTATGTCTCGATTCTTTTCGTCCACAATCTCCGCTTCATGGATAGTTTGTCCTGTCTGTTCAACTTAAATCTTTTCTTACAGGTGGCTTTGTACTCTATTGCCAACAGATATATCCATATTATTATGTAATTTGCGACGGTAATAGCAGATTTTGTCTACGATGGAGCCTCCATTTCCATACGCCAGTATTTGAGTGTTATTAAAGAGTCATTGTTCGTGAAAATTTCATTACCAGTAAGGTTATTCTAGGTTCGATTCTGCTTAAATTTCTGCTGTTATTTCGCAATTCTAGTCATTTTTTCGTAATTTGTGACAACTATTTTTTGTCTGTTTGTCATATTTCTTTCCCCATTTTTATTCTTATTTTTCTTATACCTCTTCAATTTTTACTTGCCCATTAAAGGAAGTATTGTGACATATCAAACTTTTATTTCAAATCCCAAAAATTCTTACAATTCCAACAATGCTCACAATAAAAATCACGGAGAGCATAAACGTTTTTCGTAATTATAGGTGTTCCATGAACCCTCCATCACTTTTTGTTTCGATATTTAATATTGTATTACTTTCCTAAATCTGTTTAATTTATGTAATTTATTAGAATAGTAATCAAAGTTAATATACAAACCCACAGTTAGAGATTGCCTGTACCTAGTACAACACAGACTAAAAGCAAGTTTGCCAGGTTATTGAAGTTCAGAAGTCGTACCAACCTCTGACAGTCGAACTTTCTCCATTGTGATATAAAAAATAGTTAATAATCGCATTGTTTCTTATGAGATATATATTTTCTACACACCTTCCATTTCTGTGCATAATTACTTACTTACTTACTGGCTTTTAAGAAATCCGAAGGTTCATTGTCGCCCTCACATAAGCCCGCCATAGGTCCCTATCCTCAGCAAGATCAATCCAGTCTCTATCATCATATCCCATCTCCCTCAAATCCATTTTAATATTATCTTCCCATCTACGTCTCGGCCTCCCCAAAGGTCTTTTTCCCTCCGGCCTCCCAACACTCAATACGCAAATCCGTACTATTATTTTTCTCGCGGTATATGGCATGCATATCATCCTAACCTATCTGATGATATTTTTCCCCCCTTTCTTAATTGTAAATGAGCACAAACTCTACTTAGGTGTAAATTTTTCTGACATTTTGTATATTCGATTCCCTCATCGTTTCAAATGCATATTATTTTACCTTTTAGGTCTGTTTCCAAATTATATGTAATACGCTTTGTCAAATCTGCCAGCCTTTTAATAAGGGAAGCTAACTTTCTTCTTCTTTTTCTTCTTCTTCTTCTTCATTTCTGGATTCGCCCATACGTGCTCCATGCCCTGCCCATCTCAAACGTCTGGATTTAATATTCCTAATTATCTCAGGTGAAGAATACAATGCGTGCAGTTCTGCGTTGTGTAACTTTCTCCATTCTTCTGTAACTTCATCCCTCTTACTTACTTACTTACTTACTTACAAATGGCTTTTAAGGAACCCGAAGGTTCATTGCCGCCCTCACATAAGCCCGCCAGTGGTCCCTATCCTGTGCAAGATTAATCCAGTCTCTATCATCATACCCCACCTCCCTCAAATCCATTTTAATATTATCCTCCCATCTACGTCTCGGCCTCCCTAAAGGTCTTTTTACCTCCGGTCTCCCAACTAACACTCTATATGCATTTCTGGATTCGCCCATACGTGCTACATGCCCTGCCCATCTCAAACGTCTCGATTTAATGTTCCTAATTATGTCAGGTGAAGAATACAATGCGTGCAGTTCTGCGTTGTGTAACTTTCTCCATTCTCCTGTAACTTCATCCCGCTTAGCCCCAAATATTTTCCTAAGCACCTTATTCTCAAACACCCTGAACCTATGTTCCTCTCTCAGAGTGAGAGTCCAAGTTTCACAACCATACAGAAGAACCGGTAATATAACTGTTTTATAAATTCTAACTTTCAGATTTTTGGACAGCAGACTGGATGATAAGAGCTTCTCAACCGAATAATAACACGCATTTCCCATATTTATTCTTAGCCCCAAATATTTTCCTAAGCACCTTATTCTCAAACACCCTTAACCTATGTTCCTCTCTCAAAGTGAGAGTCCAAGTTTCACAACCATACAGAACAACCGGTAATATAACTGTTTTATAAATTCTAATTTTCAGAGTTTTTGATAAAAGCTTCTCAACCGAATAATACGTAATAGGCATTTCCCATATTTATTCTGTGTTTAATTTCCTCCCGAGTATCATTTATATTTGTTACTGTTGCTCCAAGATATTTGAACTTCTCCACCTCTTCAAAAGATAAATTTCCAATTTTTATATTTCCATTTTGTACAATATTCTGGTCACGAGACATAATCATATACTTTGTCTTTTCGGGATTTACTTCCAAACCTATCTCTTTTCTTGCTTTATGTAAAATTCCCGTGTTTTCCCTAATCGTGCATAATTAGTATGATTTATTATTACCTACGTAAATTGCTGTACATGAATAAATTAATTTTTTAAAATATAAACACACAAAATTAAAGAAAAAAAAATAAAATACATTTGAATGAATGCATACACGTCTTGTATAGAAGCCTGCATATGGTTAACACTACAGTAAATTAATTATGATTTTTTTTGGTGGTTATTTAACGACGCATTATCAACTACTAGGTTATTTAGCGTCGATGAGATTGGCGATAGTGAGATGATATGTGGCGAGATGATGCCGAGGATTCGCCATAGATTACCAGGCATTCACGTTACGGTTAGGAAAAACCTCGGAAAAACCCAACCAGGTAATCAGCCCAAGCGAGGATCGAACACGCGCTCGAGCACAACTTCAGACCGGCATGCAAGCACCTTAATCGACTGAGACACGCCGGTGGCTTAAATTAATTATTATAAAAGCGATTGGGGGGGGGGATAAAAGACTCAAAGTCTTGCGTTAGCAATCAGCATCAAAACAAGGATTTTTAAATTATAGTTTTGTCGTTTAAATTTGCAGAAATATTATCCGAAGAAATGCAACATTGAAGAATTTCTTTGCAGAGCGAAAAGTTACATTTGGTCGGTTCATATTTCTACACATTTAAAGGACAAAACTAAAGTTGTTTCAATAATTTATTATCATAATACACTGTTCTCTTAAATTGACTTATATATTGAGAAGTAAATCGATGGCTTTCCCAAAACATGTTAAGAAATGTTCCATATAAAACAATTTTTATCTTTAAAAGGAACCATAAAGGAGCAAAATTGTATGAAACTTTATTTGATTGAAATATCTCAAAGAATAACTCCCTGAAATTAATGATATTACTTACGGCTCACCATTTATGCTAAGTCCTAACGGTACTGTACTTAATGTGTATCACTTTATAGCCATATTACTGTATGTCTACAAAAGTGTAAAGTCATATACGGCCTTTACCCATAGTTATATTTTTCAATCTTTTAAGAAATGTGAAAATAGTTGTAAGAACTCGTGTTCGACTAAACTTAAGGTCGTACGCCGTGCAACCTTAGAAAATATTGTCGTATGTCTACGACTAAAGTCGTAAATATGGCAACCCTGGCTTAAAGTAAGATAGAGTGGATAGGGGGAAGATGCCTGATTTTATCTTTGATTGAAAATTTAACATACTCTTCATTTAGTTTCCAGTTTCATATTGAAATATAAAAGTCTGGAAGGTATTTTGAAACTATACTTTTGGTACAAAACAGAAAACATTAATTACCTTGTTTATAGATACAGGTTTTTCTTTACCTACACTGTACACATCTTTCCCCGATAGTCGGGTAAGATGGCAAATGCAATTAACACATTAACTGATATAATTATTTATTTTACCTGAACTTGGTTTGATACATGTGTATAACAAAACTGGCTTAATCTAAAGCTCATGGACAGTTTCTCACTCGTTTATCACTACTTAGCAACACAGTCATTGCACATATTTTATTGCCGTGTGCAAGACTCGTGAAATCACTTCTTGCACACAATGAATTCAATCCAGTACATTTTTTTTGTCTTCATTCTTTTTTAGGCGGCGTTAAAGAATACGGTAAGAAATCCCGTATGCTTGTAGACTGTCCTCAATCCACTGACTTCTATCAGAGGATCTTACGTAATGTTTACACATTCCCTGCAATAAAACAAAAAATAAAACTCTTGCAACAAGTTGTCATTTTACCCCGAAAAAAAGTCATCATCTTCGCCAAGTATCGGGGTAAGATGCCTAGTTCTGTGACGCAACCTAAGATGGCGGAACAAGGTCGTTGGTTGTTAACAATAAAAACTTTAGAATCTTTACTACAATATCCATTACAAATGTTTGACAGTTATTACGAATTCAAGCATGTATTAAAATTGTAACATACCTTTGCAATTATTTTATAGCAGAAAAATGACCTGTTTTCTTGCTTTTCTTCTTCTCACAACAAGAACACGTGGCAAAATGAGTTAGCTTCAAGAGGAGTAGAAATCTATTTCTACTCCTCTTGGTTAGCTTCCACTCTACAGACATTCAACTGTCTCAGTGATCATGAAGACATGCGCGTGGCGTTCTCTCTCGGAAGAATGTGAAACTACAAAAAAATAAGCATCTTCCCCAATAGTCATCTGCCTCCGATTCACTCTACTTTAAGAGAATTTAGTTCCTGTGAAGATCTCGAGTGTTTAGTAACTTTTGTCTTTGTGGTTCTTCAACATTTTTGTTAAGTGTGGCCAATGTTTATTACTAGACGATATAAAGAACTCTGATGATTGTCGAAGATGTTATTGTTGACATCAGGTTCAATCTCATTTTTGCTTTGTATGCAGAAAAAAAAATTATAAAATACTTTCAGATCGGATTTTACACTTAATCTTTCAACGTACATAGGCTACACGAGGAGATTCTAAACACACATTTCCAGTATTCAATTGTTTGTGAATGTTGACAGAGCTTCTTGTCATAGTTACCCTCCTCCTGTTGACGAATATCAATTGTTTCTAGTAGTTTCAGCTGTCTACGATATTTTGGTATATGCATAAAATGTAGGCTACATAACTGCAATCCGCGGTGTTGGCAGCATTGTATCTAGGCTAGGCGGATCACCGGATATTAAACGCTAATGGACATTTCCGACCTGGCCGCGTGGCGGTGGCAGACATTATTATGCGACGGCCGGCGCGAATGAAATTTCCATGCGGAATAGAACCTAAATACGAACAGGCAATGTAGCAGCGAAGATTGGATTGGGTGTCGGACTTCGTGGAAGAGATCAATTGCGTTTCGGCAACACTGGAAAGGTAATTTGGACAAGCACAAATTCACCGATACAGTCTGCACAAACTATATTGTTTAGGAATACGTCCTCATTGTTTTAATTTGTTGAGTAAGGACTGGAGTTAATTTCAGAAGGGTTTGCATTGAACCTTTGCAATTGGCTCTAAAAACATGGATTACATGCCGTTTCGAAGGTTGGATCTATCTTCGAATTCTGACGGAATAGAGAGGGAAATTTTGCTTCAAGAGTTTGACAAGCATGCAGTTCGTTTATCATGTTTCAGATGATTTTATTGTTTAGCCAGCAGTTCGAAGACAGGTTGGAACCCCATAAATACATTGGCGTTCAAATAATAATAATAATAATAATAATAATAATAATAATAATAATAATTTATTTTAGCTGGCAGAGTTAAGGCCGCAAGGCCTTCTCTTCCACTCATCCAGCAAAAAGTGTATATACATATGCATGAACTTACAAATACATCTAACCTAAAATTGTCTGATCGTGTAAGAGAACTTTTTAACCACGGCATAAGTCAGAAGCAAAGATATAACACATTGACAAACTTTGAAATAGTTCCGCTGGTTCTCAATAGATGACACTATTATTGGGACGGGAAAAAATGTGTTGGGAAAATGTTGATGTAGATTGAGTATAAATTATTCTAATAATTCATACTGTGAGCGATTTCCTACTAATCCTAGTGCCCTTTTATTATCAGCAGAGGGGGATGAAATTTTTAATTCTTAATGCGGGTATATTTATGTAGTATTGGCAACACTGCCTGTTATCTACGCCATCTGTTTGCAGAAGTAATAACTAAAGAGGTCACACTTACATGAACACATTATCGATCACTATCAATTAGGAGTGGAAATCTTTTTTTAAGGCTACTGTACAGCAATAAGGCTCACTCATAAGGCAACTAAGCCAGGTGCTTAGAAAAATATTTGGGGCTAAGAGGAATGAAGATACAGGGGAATGGAGAAAGTTACACAACGTAGAAACATAGAACTACACGCATTGTATTTTTACCTGACATAATTAGGAATATTAAATCTACAGTTTTGAGATGAGTACAACATGTAGCACGTATGGGAGAATCCAGAAATGCATATAGAATCTTAGTTAGGAGGCCGGAGGAAAAGGACCTTTGGGAAGGCCGAGACGTAAATGGGAGGATAATATTAAAGTGGATTTGAGGGAAGTGAGATATGATGATAGAGACTGGATTAATCTTGCTCAGGATAGGGACCGATCGCGAGCTTATGTGAGGGCGGCAATGAACCTTCGGGTTCCTTAAGCCATTTTTAAGTAAGTAACCTTATTCTCGAAACACCCTTAACCTCTGTTCCTCTCTCAAAGTAAGAGTCCAAGTTTCACAACCATACAGAACAACCGGTAATATAACTGTTTTGTAAAAGCTAACTTTCAGCTTTTTTGAGAGCAGACTGGATGAATAAAGGCTTCTCAACTGAATAATAACAGGCATTTCGCATATGTATTTTGTATTTAATTTCCTTCCGAGTATCATTTATATTGGTTAATGTTGCTCCGAGATATTTGAATTTTTCTACCTTTTCAAAGGATAAATTTTCAATTTTTATATTTGCATTTCGTACTGTGTTCTGGTCACAAGACATAATTACATACTTTGTTTTTCGGGGTTTACTTTCAAATCTATCTCCTTTCTTGCTTCCTTTATATTGGGTAATGAGGTTTAAAGTAAAAATTCTGTAAAATACAGCGCAAAGTACCAATTAATACGTCCTTCTTGCTCGCCAATGACTACTAACAGTTTAAATAAATTGAATATTGCAAATCAAGCTTTGAGGAATAGCTTCCTGTAAAGTTAAGTTGAATAATTTCGAGGGAAAAATTGTTCCGGGGCCGGGTATCGAACCCGGGACCTTTGGTTAAATTCAATTAACTTTACAAGAAGTTATTCCTGAAAGCTTGATTTGCATAATACACGTCATTGTACGTAACAGAAAACCACAATTTAAGTCACACAGAGTTAGTATGCACTCAATGTTGGTTGCTTGACGGTTGTCAGCCCACTTTGAGGTCTGTGGTTATAGAGGGAAAAATTGGATCGGTGTCGGGTAGAGTTCCCTGGTAGCTCAGTTGGTAGAGCGTTGGTACGTTTAACCAAAGGTGCCGGGTTCGATACCCGGCCACGGAACAATTTTTCCCTCGAAATTATTCAAATTGAATATTAATTGCTACTTTGCCCTGTATTTCATTTTTTTTATTTAATTCATTATATTCCATAGATCTGACATGAGCAATGAAGCTTTAAGATGTGGAACAAGTCAAAATTTTACAATATTACAATTACAATTTTTACAAATTTTTACAATTATTACAGTTTTACAATTTTGTAATTTTCTACAATATTTTACAACTGTCTACAATTTTTTACAATAATTTGGCGAGATGTAGTGAGATGAGGTGAGGTCCGAGGATTTGCCAAAAGATTACCCGACATTTGCCTATTGATTGGGGAAAACCTCGGAAAAAACCCAACCAGGTAATCAGACCAAAGGGGTGAAATGAAGTGAGGCCGAGGACTCGCCATGGATCATCCAGGTTCAGTCCCACGGCTGGGGAAAACCTCGGAAGAAACCAGAATGTTTTTACCCAATTTTTGACTTACACCACTTCTGCTCTGAACGGTTAATGTGTTTAAGGTGAGTAACGTTTCCTGGCCCGAACCAAGAACAACGTGCTTCACGCATGTCTGGACTCTTATTATGTGTTGATCTCCGTTTGTAGGTGGGAGGTTGCAGCGCAGGAGGACTTCCTTCAATTTACATATTATTTTATTTTAATTATTTTATTTTTATTTATTTAATTATTTATTATTTTGCTAATAATTATAACATAACATATAATATATACAGAAAAAACTTTAGCTCTCCCCTGAAAGAGTAGACCTCGTGCTCAGGGGCGGATTCCTGAATTGAAATTAATAATTATACAATACAATTTGTCTTATGTCTTCTATGCAATTATAGTATATAAATTTAAATTTACAATTTTTCAATTTTTATAAAATCCATACATAACTTTTTAAATTGAATACTAGAACTATTAGAATTGACAAGATTAGGATACTTAAATATAAATTTGTTATATATTCTTGGGCCTAAATTACTACTATGATTAAATACTGGAACAGTGTTGCATATTGGTTCAAACAATCTTAAAGAATTCATACCTTTTGTTTCATAACTATGAGAATACAATTCAAAATTATTTCGATTTTTATGTATGAATTTTATTAATACAATATAATAAATTTGTCTTACATTAAGTACATTAAAGTCTAAAAACAAATTTTGAGATGGAAAATCAATAGGTTTATGAAGACATATTTTAATTATTTTCTTATGTAATAAATAAAGTGGATTAAAATTGGATTTAAATGAGCTACCCCATCCTATAATTCCATATATAATTACCGATTGAAATAAAGTTAAATATATTGTGCGTAATAAACTTATTTACAAGTAATTCCTGAATAAAATAAAATAATATACTATTTTACGTAATTTATTACAAAGGTAATTAATGTGTTGGTTCCATTTTAAATGATTATCGAAAATTATACCTAAATACTTAACTTCAGAGGACTCTTTAATAATCGGACATTTACACTGTATAAGACAACAATCAGAATTATGTAATTTAATACTTAATATAGATGTAGGAGGTTTGTTACATTTTTCAGATAATGAGAATGAAATAATTATGGTTTTATTTTCGTTGATAGAAAGATAATTTATGTCAAACCATTTTTTATTAATTTAAGTCCATTATTTGAATTATTATATGCATCATACCAAGTTTTTCCACCAAAAAGTAAAACTGTGTCATCTACATAAGAATAGTGAACACCATTGTATTGTTGTAAGTCAATTTTTAATAAGTCATTAATATATATTAAAAATAGAAATCACAGATTTCGCAATCTTGTAATATTAGGTAGGAACGCCTTCTATAATGAGAAACAATCAACTAATGGGTTCAATTATGAGCCGTGCAACCTGACGAAGATAATGTTTGCTGATGACGTCGACAGTCGTTGCCGTAATAGATTTTGTTTAATTTATGGAGACCTTGTGTAAACATCACGACGGCTATGGCAAAAATGCATCTCTTTGCATGTGTCTGTTGAGGGCTTGCATAAAAGCACTACTTTTCGTATAAAAAGAAAGAAATAAGATTCCAAGATGAGTCACTAAATACGGAACAATTGAAATATCGTTTACTGAATAATAAAGTATGTAAATTTATGCCTAATATGTGAATTTAAAATATGATTTATTATATTATAGTCGGTTTCTCGAACAATATTTATATCAGAAATCTATATACAGGGCATATCAAAAGTCCGGTAACACTTTCAATGTTTTATTACACAAAAAATACTAATGATAGCACACACGTCAGTTTAAAGTCAAACTCTCAAAGTTCGTTTTACAACTTACAGAGATTCAATGTGTGAACCACGAATGACTCGGCAGATGTCCAAACGATAATCAAACTCTTCCCATACCCTTTTCAACATATCCTCTGTGACCGTGGCGGCAGGTTCTCGAATTCTGGTTTTTAGTTCCTCTAAATCACGTGGCAAACGCGACGGTCCTTTAGCATACCCCCATAGAAAAAAGTCACATGCAGTCATATCGGGTGACCTTGGTGGCCATGTCATGAAACATCTGTCCCTTACTCCAGCACGTCCTATCCAACGATCAGACATCTCCGTATTCAGGTAAGCACGAACTGCATTGTGGAAATGTGGCGGAGCCCCATCTTGCTGAAAGATGAAATCGTCATCGAGATCTTGTCTAAGTTGAGGCACCAACCATTGCTCCAACATGTCCAGATATGAATGTCCAGTCACAGTAGCCTCAATGAAGAAGAAAGGTCCGTGCAGTTTTCGTTGTGGCAACGCGCAGAAAACATTCACCTTTGGTGAATCACGCTCATGTTCAATGATTCTGTGAGGTTTCTGTGTACACGACAGTTGTGCTTCGTCGATGAAAATTAAGCGGCTGAATAACTTTGAGAGTTTGACTTTAAACTGACGTGTGTTTGAAAATGCTATTTGTAGTTTTTTGTGTAATAAAATATTGAAAGTGTTACCAGCGAATAGGGATTATAAAGAATGGACACTTCGCTTCGGTACCTTTGATGTAGCCGGACTGATTTCAATGACCTTCAAGCCAGCTAAAGCGTCAGATTCTGCTTTCACCCTAGAGTTGGCGCTGACATCACACCAGCTAGCAGTCGACACAGCGGAAATATAACACATATAATTAATACATCTAGGTACATTATGTACTCAAAATAAATTGGATCCATAAAATAATAAATCCTTCATTAAATGTAATGTCTAGACTCTAGAGTTCCTTTATAATGAGAGTTCAGAAGTTGACCCCAACAACAATTAAAATATGTAATGATTTGATAGCGCTGAAAATGGAAAAACAAAACTCTTACGAGAAGTAAAACCATATACCTATATTATATTATTATACAAATATTAAACAAATTCGATACTTAATTTTAGAATGTATTATATTATTTTATAATATAATTTATGATATCTGAAATATAAAATATTATTATTACAACTAGTTTGTCACTGAGAAATAAGGAAAAGCTGTTAACTTGAATTTATTTGAAGCAAAGCGTTACTGGATTATGCAATAAGGTAGGCGATGTTTGGATCCTGTGCCTTAATTCTATTCTCAATTATTATCTTAGCGTATGCTCGATTACACTACCTCTAGCGCTTGAAAGTGGAACTAGCCGCTGGCGCACAGAGAAACAAAACACTGGAAAATTCGTTCAGTGTCCATTCTTTATAATCCCTATTCGCTGGTGTTACCGGACTTTTGATATGCTCTGTATTTATAGATTTCTGATATAAATGTTGTTCGAGAAACCGACTACCATATGACGAAGTATCTTAACTCTTAAATTGGCAAAACTTCATTTCTCACACCAGTTTATTAAACCTTGTCGGACCGTAAAGAAAACAACTATCGCAATATCTGTATTTTATATGCTGTACAATATTATAGTATTGTCAGGTTTTAATTTTCCTACCAATTTTTTTCTTTTGTTCTATTAAAATTATAGCATACTAGTGGCTTGTGCAGCAATTGCTCCAAACTAAGTCCGTAGCGAAATCGCTAGTAACAATGTCAGGATGATCAGTGGGTTTTGCATGTGGGAGTAATGCAGTAGATATTTCAGGTCATTGTGGATTGTAGGTGAAAGTTAATAAAATGTAAGGTTTGTCATGCTTTGAACAAAAGACTTAGCATCTTGGTATAGCTGCTGCATGTTTCGTGAACTACCCTGAAATGTAGAGGGCAGAATCACTTTTTCCCACTAAGAGATCTTGCTGAGGTGATGAAGAGACTACAAAATCTTGTAGGCCTCTTATTTTATCAATAAGTAATACCTTTTGGCCTTTTCTTATGAATCGTAATTTTTTGCGCTTCTTCCAGACAGTACTGATCTATCAAATACTCCTGGATGAATTTGTGTGACAATGAATGTCATCCCGTATATTTTCTGTAATATAGGCTGTTGTGAGGAATTTTTTACTGAGATGTGGAAAATGAGGCGAATGATATGTCAGAGTTGTAGAATCTTATATGCGCCGTAAATAAAATTGTCCGTCGTAAATCGTTAGCAGCTTCAGTGTTTCATTTGTTGCTGGTTGCGGGAAATAAACTTACTCATCACGGTAGCATGAAGTGAAATGGCATGCTATTTTCCCTACAACAAAATATGCTTGGCAGCGATCACAAATCTAATCAATTAAACCAAAGAAATGTGAAATTAATTTTGATGTTGTTTAAAGACGCAGCTAAAATAGGAAGCATGACTCAATTACTACCAAGGAAAGTTAGAGAATCAGACTTATAAAGATCTAATCACACTGCCATTACATATATGAAAAGGACCCACACCACTTGATTAATAATTGTAAAAGTATTTCATTTTTAATAACAATATTGTTACCTTACGTAAGTTTTATAGTTTTCAGTAACATATATATAGCCGTTACTCAGTAAATTATGGAAATGAAGATCTAATATAAAATATTCTTTCTCTGCGTCTACTTACATAAAGCCCCAAAAGGTTTCACTTTCATATATCAGTATAGCATTATATGTTGCATTAACTATAATAATATTTCATTTTTAATGGTAATAATGTCATCAAACTTTCTTAAGTTTTGTAGTTCTTAATATCCAATACACAGCTGTACTCGGAAAACTATAGACCAGAGAATCAGACCTGTAAATTGTTTTTATACGTTATCAAAAAATTGCACAAATGAAGCTCGACATATTGGCATTATGACGGGAAAGAATCTGAGCCGTCTGAACTCTATGTCAGCAATCCTGTAGATCATGGCCTTCGTGTAATAGCCTATTGTTTATTGTAGTGTGTGTTTTGTTTTATTCTGAAATGCAACACGGCCGACTTGATGCTCGCTTCGCTTAAGGAAGCGAACTTCAAATCGGCCGCGAATGCAATTAATTAGTTCTCAAAACTGACGAAAGATGGATTTTGGAAAAAAGGAAAATGATGTAGGAAAATTGACATTTCACTGAAAACTACTATTTTTACGAAAAATTTCGGGTTCCAAGCTTCAAAATGAGGGGTCATTTATTATAATCCGTTCAGCCGTTTTCCCGTAATTTCCATTATCAGATCAAATTATATTTATATAGATAGCCTATTAACCTATTGTATTCTATAGGATACTTTGTCAATTTAAGGGTTAATAGTGGGCTGTGTTTAGAATTTAGGAGGCTTTGACAATTTGTAAATCAAGAGAACATTACTAAATGATTGCGGAGTCAAAGCCTGATGTTCTCTACTTTTACAAATTGCCGAAACCTGCTAATTTCTGAATATGGCCCAATGGTTGTCATTTGTTTATTTTTACATATACATAGAGATGTAACATTTGTCATAAAAACCTATACCAAGAATGTATTAAATTTGTTTACATCACTACAAACGCCATCTATGAACATTATTGTAGTACAGGAAGATTATAAATCTCAAAATAAGTTTGTCTTCAGATGAAGTACCTATTCTATCGAAAAACCGACCAGTGTTGTAAATATTTCCCCTGTTCTTTTAGCAAATATTACTCCTTCAACAACTGGACTTCTTTTCATACTTACTTACTGGCTATTAGAGAACCCACAAATTCATTGCCGCCCTCACAAAAGCCCGCCATCGATCCCTATCCTGTGCAAGATTAATCCAGTCTCTACCATCATATCCCATCTGTCTCAAATCCATTTTAATATTATCCTCCCATCTACGTCTCGGACTCCCCAAAGGTCTTTTTCCCTCCGGCCTCCCAACTAACACTCTGTATGCATTTCAGGATTCGCCCATATGTGCTACATGCCCTGCCCATCTCAAAAGTCTGGATTTAATGTTCCTAATTATGTCAGGTGAAGGATACAATCCGTGCAGTTCTGCGTTGTGTAACTTTCTCCATTCTCCTGTAACTTCATCCCTCTTAGCCCCAAATATTTTCCTAAGCACCTTATTCTCGAACACCCTTAGCCTCTGTTCGGACTTCTACCTTGGGATTTCTTTTCATATACAGTGAAATTAAGTTAGTTTTCTGTTCCACATTTAAGCACCGATAGTGAAAAATTGTAATTTTATTGAAAAATTTATTGTTTACTGTAGAATTTACAAAGAAGTTTAAAAGTAATGAATTTAATAGAATGGACACTGAAAGTGCTTTGACAAATTTATTCTAACTTTACTAATGAACGACAATTAATTTTAATAATACTGAGAAACAAATTTTACTCGAAGGAAGTAAAGAGATAGGTTTGGAAGTAAGTCCCGAAAAGACAAACTATATGATTATGTCTCGTGACGAGAATATTGTACGAAATGGATGTATAAAAAATTGGAAATTTATCCTTTGAAGAGGTGGAAAAATTCAAATGCCTGGGAGCAACAGTAACAAATATAAATGATACTCAGGAGGAAATTAAACACAGAATAAATATGGGAAATGCCTGTTATTATTCGGTTGAGAAGCTTTTATCATCCAGTCTGCTGTCAAAAAATCTGAAAGTTAGAATTTATAAAACAGTTATATTACCGGTTGTTCTGTATGGTTGTGAAACTTGGACTCTCACTTTGAGAGAGGAACATAGATTAAGGGTGTTTGAGAATAAGGTGCTTAGAGAAAATATTTGAGGCTAAGAGGGATGATGTTACAGGAGAATGGAGAAAGTTACACAACACAGAATTGCACGCATTGTATTCTTCACCTGACATAATTAGGAACATTAAATCTAGACGTTTGAGACGGACAGGGCATGTAGCACGTATGGGCGAATCCAGAAATGCATTTAGAGTGTTAGTTGGGAGGCCGGAGGAAAAAAGACCTTTCGGGAGACCGAGACATAGATGGGAAGATAATATTAAAAATGGATTTGAGGGAGGTGGGATATGATGATAGAAACTGGGTTAATCTTGCTGAGAATAGGGACCAATGGCGTGCTTATTTGAGGGCGGCAATGAGATCTCCGGGTTCCTTAAAAGCCAGTAAGTAAGTGAATACTGAGAAACAAATTTCGGTCGCTCAGCGCTGAATTACTGCATATGATCTATATTAAGTTGGCAATATTCTGCAATCTAACCTAGGTATACTTGTTGTACAGTAAAATGTGTCTTTCTCAAAGAAAGTATTGAGCACATTTGGAATTCGTAAACTTATCATTTGGGCTATTTTAAATGTATCAGAGACAGGTAATTTAATTTTATTGAATTTCTGCGGAAATTTAACGGGACAAAAAGTAGTACAGAAGCACTTTAGAGAGAACTCTATCGTCTGTTAGAAAAAGCGTGCCGTCGTCTTCTTTTTAGGCGTCTTCCCCGGTCTGTAATATCCAGCAGGCACTGACTGAACTTCCTCTTCATACAACATGAGAAACAGATGAATAACGGAATAATAATTTATAGTCGATGCGCCATAATAACAGGAAGCTTTGTCGCGAGATAATATCGATAGTCGTCGCTACAATTGATGTTGTTTGAATAATGTAGGCCATGACGTGGAAACTTAATAGCGTCTGTCACAACAATGCGTCTATCTTGCGTGTACACGGAGGAGAATGCGTGGCGGATACAGACGCGAACTTCAATATGTCTCCTCGACAATGCATCAGATGCGACAGAATGGAGATGGTCACCTCCGCCTCCGCTCCCCTCTCGGAGCGTCATATTGGAATTCCTCCTCCACGCAGCCAGTACCTGCCTCTTCAAGAATCCCGGAAATGGAGCCTCATTCCAGGCCTCTTTTTTAACCAATCTCCGGGCCAGGCTTTGCTATATATTCTCTAGTTACTTTATTTCTTTCATTCCGACGAGCACTGCCTTGCGGACAATGGCGGAACTGCACGCCATCCAGAATCTCTAACATGCCACGCTACGTGAGTTATAGTCGGTAATTGTTTTAATCCGTTACAAATCACGGCTTTTGTAGTCGAGTTAACACAATGCAAACAGCCTTCGAGATGTCGATTCCTTCTGTACAGCCAGTATACGTGTTTAAAGAGCAGTTGTAGTGTAATAAATAAGGAGCGGATTCCTATGTAATTGAATATTATTTTTGCGTGTGATAAAAGACAATTAACAAAGGTAAGAATTCCGAACATGAAGTTTCAAGGTTAAAACCCGAATTTTATTTCACATAAAAACACATATTTCCACAAAAAAATTATGTAAATACATATTTTCAGGAAATCTGTTATAAACACATCAATCTCGGAGTTTTTTTTAATTACATAATTTTTTTTACAAGAACTTTTAAATATTTTAAAACTAAATCAATTATATCTCTCAGAAGTACGTTATCTTTTTAAGAATTCTTGGTTGCTTCGTGTTTCTAAGCGCTGTGTGGTGTATCCGTGATCCATTTTCGTAATAGTATCGCCTCAAGTTCTGAGAACTGCTAGGCAGCATATCAGTGTTATTATTAGAGAATAAATTAACATGGACAAGGAGGAGAGATCTTGTAACAATAATTAGGAATGTTTATTGTTGCTGAAGATGATTTCATTTCACGCTTTGTTTGTGAAACACAACAGATAAGAGCTCGGGTATGAACATTACTTACTTACTTACAAATGGCTTTTAAGGAACCCGAAGGTTCATTGCCGCCCTCACATAAGCCCGCCAGCGGTCCCTATCCTGAGCAAGATTAATCCAGTCTCTATCATCATACCCCACCTCCCTCAAATCCATTTTAATATTATCCTCCCATCTACGTCTCGGCCTCCCTAAAGGTCTTTTTCCCTCCGGTCTCCCAACTAACACTCTATATGCATTTCTGGATTCGCCCATATGTGCTACATGCCCTGCCCATCTCAAACGTCTGGATTTAATGTTCCTAATTATGTCAGGTGAAGAATACAATGCGTGCAGTTCTGTGTTGTGTAACTTTCTCCATTCTCCTGTAACTTCATCCCGCTTAGCCCAAATATTTTCCTTAGCACCTTATTCTCAAACACCCTGAACCTATGTTCCTCTCTCAAAGTGAGAGTCCAAGTTTCACAACCATACAGAACAACCGGTAATATAACTGTTTTATAAATTCTAACTTTCAGATTTTTGGACAGCAGACTGGATGATAAGAGCTTCTCAACCGAATAATAACACGCATTTCCCATACTTAATTTAAACAAATCTCTCGCCTCTCGCTCATGTCTATCAAGTAAGGCAATATATCTTCTGATTCCCTGTTACCGGGCTTCGTCAATCGATATCCTTCAAGATATACTGAAAGATGGTTGTTTAGAAAACGATTTGGCTTTCCTATTAGCAAATTTAAGCTTTTTGTGTGACACCATAAGAAACTCGAAACATCCAAAAACCTGTTGTCTGAAACAGGGAGGTGCGTGCCGTGGAAATTAAACTAGACTCGCTACCAGGTTCAGAAGTACAAGTACTAAGGGCCAAATTCCAGAATGTGTTTGGGAAAAACAGTGGATAAAAAAAAATGTGTAAAGTTACTCAAGTATTGGAGGGTGTGCATGTAGGTGAAATTGACGGTGTTTGTATTTGTGACATTCCTCTCTTTAAATATGCACGTCTGACGTCCTGTGATATGGAAAGTTCGTTTTCACAGTATAAGCCGTTGTTCATAGATAATCGGCATGCATTTGTGATGGAGAATTTGGAGATGACCTTTGTTGTTCACTGCAATTCTCGGCCAACTACTAACATTCAAGTGTGGTTGGTGAGTACCTAGTAACATTTTTTTTCCAAGCTCAGTAACGTTTTTGTCATATTTAAAAGAAATATTTTTTTATTTTTAGTAAATATTTTCGTACGTTTTAGCACACAAAAAATAAATATATTTAAATTTTTTAGCACATAAAAATCCGCTCCCTAGCAATAAAACATGATATTGTGATGTTAACACGCGGAAAAAAATATATTGGACTTGATCGGCGGCACTACTTTCATTTATGAAATGTAATAAACGCACTCATCTGTCTTGTACTCAATCTCTCTTTAATGGAACTATCATGTGATTTTCTGGGTGTAGGAAATACAGAGTGTTTCCGAGGTGGTGTTACAAACTTTCAATTATGATGGCGAAGGGCACATGTATCAATTTGAGATCAGGAACCCTGGTCAGGAAATGACTGTGTCGAAAGTTATAAGCAAAAATAGTTGTGTGGAAATGAGGACCGTTTTTGCGAAACTTGCGAACTGCAAAATTTTCAAAATTGAGATTTTTATGGATTCGTTAACATAAGGCAGGCCTCTACATGATGTTCAAAGCGTCTTAGTAAAATTGAGTTATTTCTCTTCATTGTAGTGTGTCAAAGTGTGATCATTTTTTCAAAACTTGCTTTCTGCTATAAGTGAGACATACAAGCAAAACTTGCTTACTGTAGTGTTTTGTCTCTCCTGTAAAATTTGGTTTTTTCAATGAGCAAGTTTTGCAGAAACGGTCCTCAAATTGAATTGTAATTTGGCACCACGTGCCCTCCTTCCATTAACTTTTGGAACTGTCGTGGAAAAATGATATGGGCCGGATGTCTCCTACGTGGGTACTTGCCCCGATACAATCTGTGAGTTTGTCTACTGTTCCCATTGGCTCATCCGTATTCGAAAATCAGGTCTGCTTATTCCGCTCTCGTGTACTCCTCCATTTCACTAGGACTGATCGACTGGACACTGCAACTTGTACACATACACTGCTGTCTACAGACGTGCATATCAGAACCGACCATGTCCGTTACACATTACGCTATTTGCATTGCTTTAGTGTAGTTTCCTGTCCCCACCCCTCAGACAGCGCACTGAATGGAATACTGTAAGTAGACAACGTAAACAACGTCAGATGAATACAGTCTGTGTAAGATGTACAGATAAATACACATAAATAAGGTGTACAGAGGAATAAAATTATTTCATTTCCACAGAAATATTTTTGCTTGTAACTTTCGACTCGGTCATTTCCGGACCAGGATTCCTTATCTCAAATTGATACATGTGCCCTTCGCCATTATCCCTGAAAGTTTGTAATACCACCTCGGAAACAACCTGTAAATCTGCTGTGGAACTGTTAAATTCCTATTTATAAAACAAGCAAGGCATAACTTAACGAGCGAGTTGGCGCAAAAGGTAGCGTTTGTGATTGGCATTTGGGAGGCCCTGGGTTCAAACCCCTTGGCCGGCCAATCAGACTGGGGTTTTTCATTGGTAGGGATTTCAATTCTAAAATTTATATTTTGTTATATTACCTCCCCTAATTATATTATAGAATAAAATGTAATTAAAATTTTTTTGTAGAGAAAAAAGTTACATTTTATTAAATTAATATTTTGATTATGAGTGTGTTTGGAATTAATTAATAATACATTATGCAACGAGCCTATAATGATAGTAATTAAGAAGCGAGTATGGATGTTTATTGAAACGAGCGCAAGCGAATTTCATAATTTTCATACGAGCTTCTTAATTACCATTATAGGCGAGTTTCATACGATTTTTTATGCTCGACCATATTTCGAACTTGACATTATTCATTTTATTTGTATCTAACTGACCTTGAGCAATACCTCGTAAATTGTGAGATGTGCGCAGACGCGAAAGTTTTGATTTTTTCCCAGGAACAGATGTCCACATTGACCTTGCTAGGCCATAAGAACCTACAGAGTAAACTAAATATTAACTTTGATATAACATTGAAATTAAATTAGACATTGAAAAACGGGATGACAAATTTAATTTATTTGAATATTATTTACAATTAACGCTAATTATTATAGTAACAGAACATAACCTTCTGCGACAGTATTGGATTTCCAGCCTCCGTGACTTTTCGCTAATTCTCTTTCGATTGCATATCCGAGAATAATCGATACTTGAGGTTTTGTAACTGTACAAAGCTGACTTGTCATTGGCTGAACACCTGTAAGCTGACTTGTCATTGGCTGAACACCTGTACTTTAATGAGTAGGTGTACTTTGACATGCATTAAAGGACAGCTACCAGGTGTATAATTACTACATTTCGGCATGGTCGAGCATAAAATTATAAAGTAACTGTAACTATATTTAATGAAAACTTCATTAAAGTAGCTCATGACTAACTGATATTTGCGTTCAAAACAAAATAATTTATTATCCAAATAGTTATGATAAAATTTAAAGGGAAAACAAATTACTTACTTACTTACTTACTTACAAATGGCTTTTAAGGAACCCGAAGGTTCATTGCCGCCCTCACATAAGCCCGCCATCGGTCCCTATCCTGTGCAAGATTAATCCAGTCTCTAGCATCATATCCCACAAACAAATTAATGTGAATTAATTTTTTACATATTAACGATGAAAATACCAATGTCTACATTATTTCATGGTAAATTAGTAAATCACAATAAATGTTCAAAAAGACTTCCATTCGCTGGTAACGGTAACCAAGTAACTCTCGTCTGACATTTGCTAGCTGTATGTTTCCAGTATAATACCATTTGATAGTTTTAACTTTTTTTTATGGAATACCTACATTTTCTCAGATTAATAAATGAACCATAAACAACAGTATCTTTGCATTTAATTGTTTTTACTAATCCATGGCCAACTATGATTAGCATGCTTTAAAAATTAGTGCAGTTTGTGTGGCGGAAATATTTTGTATTATTATTATTATTATTTTTTTTTTAGATCTTTCTATCCGCAGCCAAAGATTGTTTTCAACGTGTGTTGCATTCAGAATTTTTTGTACAAAAAACTTTCATGACATTTTCTTCTATAATAATCAGGAGAGCTAATGAAACAAAATATAAATTTTAGCGTAGAAATTCTAAGTCACCACACTGTATAGCAATACTGCTTAAAATGAATTACTTTCAATATTGTAATGAGAAAATCTTTATATTTAATTTTAAAAATGTTGAAATCTAGACTTCAAGTTTTACATATTTTATTGAATTTTGAACACATTGTTAGCACTGGTGAATTTTTAAAATCTGCTGAAGTGTTTGGTTTTTTTTTTTTTTTTGTAATGTAATAATTGATGATTTCTTAAATGTGATATTCTAGCGTTAAGCTGGGCTTGTGACAATATTTCACTATTATCCGGTAGACTGTTGAATAATAGATCAACTATTGATCAGTTATTTTGTATTCGACAGATAATGGAGGAAAAATGGGAGTATAAGGGTACAGTACATCAGTTATTCATAGATTTCAGAAGGGCATATGACTCGGTTAAGAGAGAAGTTTTGTATGATATTCTTATTGAATTAGGTATTCCCAAGAAACTAGTTCGATTAATTAAAATGTGTCTCAGTGAAACGTACAGCAGAGTTCGTTTAGGTCAGTTTCTGTCAGATGCGTTTCCAATTCACTGTGGGCTAAAGCAAGGAGATGCACTATCACCTTTACTTTTTAACTTTGCTCTAGAGTATGCCATTAGGAAAGTCCAGGATAACAGAGAGGGTTTGGAATTGAACGGGTTAAATCAGCTGCTTGTCTATGAGGATGACGTGAATATGTTAGGAGAAAATCCACAAACGATTAGGGAAAACACGGAAATTTTACTTGAAGCAAGTAAAGCGATAGGTTTGGAAGTAAATCCCGAAAAGACAAAGTATATGATTATGTCTCGTGACCAGAATATTGTACGAAATGGAAATATACAAATTGGAAATTTATTCTTTGAAGAGGTGGAAAAATTCAAATATAACAGTAACAAATATAAATGATATTCGGGAGGAAATTAAACACAGAATAAATGTGGGAAATGCCTGTTATTATTCGGTTGAGAAGCTTTTATCATCCAGTCTGCTGTCAAAAAATCTGAAAGTTAGAATTTATAAAACAGTTATATTACCGGTTGTTCTTTATGGTTGTAAAACTTGGACTCTCACTTTGAGAGAGGAACATAGGTTAAGAGTGTTTGAGAATAAGGTGCTTAGAAAAATATTTGGGGCTAAAAGGGATGAAGTTACAGGAGAATGGAGAAAGTTACACAACACAGAATTGCACGCATTGTATTCTTCACCTGACATAATTAGGAACATTAAATCTAGACATTTGAGATGGGCAGGGCATGTAGCACGTATGGGCGAATCTAGAAATGCATATAGAGTGTTAGTTGGGAGGCCGGAGGGAAAAAAAACCTTTGGAGAGGCCGAGACGTAGATGGGAGGATAATATTAAAATGGATTTGAGGGAGATGGGATATGATGATAGAGACTGGATTAATCTTGCTCAGGATAGGGACCAATGGCGGGCTTATGTGAGGGCGGCAATGAACTTCCGGGTTCCTTAAAAGTCAGTACAGTAAGTAAGTAAGGCCGTTGAATAAAAGTTGCTTAGCAACGACTGGCAAGAGACACTGGATTAAATTAAATTCAATAAGTTGCCTGTTGTATGAAATTCTGTTATGAAAAGCCGAATAATGATATGAAATTAGGCCTAAATATCATTAAAGTAAAATGTCGGAGAACCAAGAACTTCGAAACCTGAGGACCAAGAAACAAGAGTACACTATCTCGACATGTAAACGCAGTCATATGCCTTCTTCATATTCACCGTCTTGTGGTGTGGATGTTAACAGATTGTGTTAGAGCATTTATCCAGTTTGTGTCTATCACACGTGTTCGCATGGGGGCTCGGCTGTATCTTGCCTCCCTTTGGAAGTCGGTCAGGGGGAACGCATCGCCCACACGGCTTGATAAGTCTCCTCAAAGCTCTTCTGTCCGAGGCACTTCTGTCATTAGCCAAGATTAATACATGCCGGCAAGACTATCTATATGACGTCACATGACTGGCTTCCACTTGGAATTCAGCAGTTTTGTGACAAAGCCAAGCTTGGTTGAAATCTGTCATCTATATGCGTGCTATGGACAGAATTCTGTAGAGTTTAACAGCTTTTCAATGGCGTAAGATAAACACATTGAAGCTCAGCAGTATGTTATGAATAGGTCTAGGATTCCTAGGTAAATAAGCATTTTATTTGAACTCTAATAGAAACTCGTAATTGTCTTTTAAGTGTCGGACAAGGCCACCTGAATTTATATTTTTACTAGTGGCTTGTGCAGCAAATGCTGCAAATAAAAAAAATAAAAAATTTTCAGATTTATTTTCAATGAAGAATACCAGAAATTTTGAAAGTTATTTGCTTCCATAATAATGAAACATACTCCCTCTGAATGGTTTTTTTTATGCCAAATACTTTTTCTTGAACCTATCCACCTTCAGGTTTTGAGTTTGAACTCGAAAACGCAAGTAACAATGTCAGGATGATCAGTGGGTTTTTCATGTGGAAGTAAAGCAATAGCTATTTCAGGTCATTGTGGATTGTAGACGAAAGTTAAAAAAATGTCAGGTTTGCTATGCTTTCGAACAATAACATAGCATCTTGGTATAGCTGCTGCATATAGAGCTTGAAATGTAGAGAGTAAAATCATAAATCCTGCTAAGAGATCTTGCTGAAATGATCGGGAGACTACAAAATTTTGTAGGCCTCTTATTTTATCAGTAAGTAATACCTTTTGGTCTTTCCTTAGGAACTGTAATTTTTGACAATACTGAAGAGAATGACGCATATAAATATCTACACCACACCGCCATTAAGTATATGAAAGAGACCCAACCCCACTTGATTAATAACTATAAAAATATGATTTTTAATAACAATATTATCATCTTTCTTAAGTTTTGTAGTTATATATATATATAGTAAATTATAGAAATGAAGATCTAATTTAAGACATTCTCTACAGCTACTTATATAACCCCAAAACGTTTCACTTTCATATCATCAGTATCGCATTAATATGTATAATTAATAAAAAATAGTCACATCATGACAGTGACTATAATATCATTTCATTTCTAATGGTAATAACGTCATCAAACCACCTCAAGGTTTGTAAATTTTAATATCCAATACACAGCTATACTCAGAAAATTACACACCGCAAAATCAGACCTGTAAATTATTTTTAGTAAGTCTTGAAGTTTTTAATAACCAATTGAATTTGAGCTCTAAATATGTCAGCAATCCTGCAGGTCATGGCCTTCGTGTAATAGCCTATTGTTTATTGTAGTGTGTGTTGTTTTGTTTTATTCTGAAAAGCCATTATTTCTCAAAACTGGCGACAGATGGATTTTGGAAAATAGGAAAATGATGTAGGAAAATTGCCAATTCACTGAAAACGATTGTTTTTCTGAAAAACTTTGGGTTCAAAACTTCAAAATGGAGGGTCATTTACTAAAATCCATAAATTCCTTTACCAGTTCAAATTATATCTATAGATTTTATTTTAGTAGGTTATTTTACGACGCTTTATCAACAGCTTAGGTTATTTAGCGTATGAATGAGATGAAGGTGATAATGCACCGGGGTCCAGCACCGAAAGTTACCCAGCATTTGCTCATATTCGGTTGAGGGAAAACCCCTGAAAAAAACCTCAACCAGGTAACTTGTCCCGACCGGGAATCGAACCCGGGCGACCTGGTTTTGAGGCTAGACACGCTAACCGTTACTCCACAGGTGTGTACTGATATATATTTCACATAAAAACATATATTTTGAATTTTAAAAATTTGAATACATATTTTAAAATATTCACACAAAAACACATAAAAATTAAGTTTTCATGAAATAATGTTCCTAATTTTTCTTTGTTTTAAAGTTAAACATTATTCTATATGTAAATTTACGTATAAACTAGATTATTATACGCTATTATGACGTTTGTGTTGCTTTGAACTGTCGTACTCTATATTATGAATATTTCAATTCTCTTTCTTTGTGTTTCTTTCGCATTTTTTATACTCTAATTTTTTCCCTATTTATACAAGGTGCTGAGGAGAGTGCATTTTCAAAAATATACTATCGAAAGTCAAACGGCTTTCGTGCTATTGAGCGACAAATTTACCGTATTTTATAAAAACAAGCCTCTTTCAGCGCTCAGAACTCTGGAACCATTTACTGCAGAACATTGAACGAGAGCTTATTTTGAAGCTGACATTTGGTAGGTTATTTTAAGAAGTAATCCTTATTTTTATTGCACACAGAGAAACAGATAATCTGATTTTACTTGCTTTTAGGCTTTTTGCCACTTTGCATTATTAAGAGGGATTCGGCATTGTTTGGTTAGAACGTATTCCGAATCTCACCGGTGAGCAATCCGATGGCATCACGGTGTTCCGAATTTCACCGATGACGTCATTGATGTTCCACCGGTGTCGCACCGGTACCATCAGCTTGCAGAGGTGGTGGCAGTCTCCATCAGGCGCCATCAGTGAATCTGATTGGTTCTTGTATAGGGCGGGAATTAGCAGACGAATGACATCGTGCACTGTTGTGTCATGGCGGTGTGTTCTGCTGTATTGTTTGTAATGAGCACAACGTAAAAACAATATGTTAATGGCTTATGAGCGAACATGTCAACGGACCAGCTATTACTACCGGTTCAAGAAATAAATTGTTTATGCTATCTTTTCTTTGAACGAGATGGCAGTACAAAAATTTCGCATAATTTTGCTAGCGTAGCACAGATAACAACTTGTACAGTCGCCATGACAGCCATCGATCTTTCCAG
Organism: Periplaneta americana; assembly: GCF_040183065.1. Lineage (NCBI taxonomy): Eukaryota > Metazoa > Arthropoda > Insecta > Blattodea > Blattidae > Periplaneta > Periplaneta americana. The sequence goes on along the minus strand of NC_091124.1, from coordinate 2,789,102 downwards.
CAGTTTTGTTCCTTATTTAGCTGCAACGTGACGTCATTGATGCCACCGGACCGGTGAGATTCGGAATACGCTGTTAGTGGCTCGGCAATAAGTTTCGAGGGTATTAAATAAATTATTTTCACACGCCTGGACTTGAACGGCGCAGTACCGCACGCACTGGCCGAGAGCTGAAGATAAGCGAGTATTGGGCGTCATTTTACTCCTGTGTTTATGAAAACCTGTGATAATGCTAGCCCAGCTATGCGCTACTGGACGAAACATCACGTGTTTGTCTCCTGGCCTTGCTTGTCTCGGCTAGCTCCCGCCTCACAGTCAGCTGGTTAGTTCACGCGCGTACTATTTATTTTCTTTATTTGATATTTTCAATACTTTCTTATCAACGTCGCACCAGTAAAAAATATGTGTTTATTTGTATTTTCAATGCGGAATCTAACCATATATTTTAAAAATATTTTTTTCGTGGACAAAGGCGTCTTAATGAAGAAAAATCTAAATTTCTCCATTTTCATAAAAAGTAAGAAAAACTATTTGCATGTCAATATAAACTTTAATTTCTCAGCATCAAAATAAACCATGATTTTGATCATTGAGTGAAAGGGTTTCGGAGCCACAACAGTTTAAAGTTGCTAATTTTATGAAAATACGATAAATTTAAATATTTTTAATTTAAACACTATGAAGTTCTGATGCCTCAAACTCTGCACAAAGCATTGTATCACAGTTGTCAACGGACAGAAAAAGTTTCATTGTGTTTAGAAATTGCAAGGTGAATTTTCTCTATATATTTCGGTCGATTTGAGATGGAATAGCCCATATTCATGAATTTATCGTTTAATTCCTAACTTCCTTCTTGTATTCTTGTGTCCTGGCGTCTTTTTATTTCCCTTGCATGCTTTGTCACTTTCCTATATTTGTTATACCCCGCCCTTTACTCCCTTCTTCATTGACTCGTCTTCCCACTTTGTCCTTCTGCCACATGATCATCCTCGTATTTCTCAGTCAGTCCTAACCTCTTGCCCTGTTGTGGTTAATTGAATATTTGCTGCAGTAAATTGAGTGGCTCTATAGAGACGAGATTTAGCCTTCCTTGTACAGGTTAAACACCGCTGCATGGATAATAAGGTGAAGAAGGTAACGTGGCCCTGATGGGCGCCCCGGGACCACACAAACTTAGTACGATGTGCCTGCAGATTGAATTCTTCGTCTTGGCTGTACCGCCCATATTTGTTGCTATGGAAGCTACGAATACGTCTTCATTTGTTTTATGGTGGCGAAGTGTCCTATAGAATACAACATTTTAATTATTTGTGGTATATTTAAAAAAATAACACGAAACAAATTGATAGAAACATATAAATTGAAGTGAAATTACAGAATAATGTACAACACATTTACTATGGTCATTCCGTAAGTTGTTTTCTTTGCAGTCCGTCACGGTTTAAGAAATACCGGTGTGAGACATGGAATTCTTCAATTGAAGGATTATTATGGGTTAAAGATATTTTTTATGGTAACTGGGTGTGGTAGATGGTTGTTAACTTGCCTCTGAAGCAATTCCCAGACGTGTTGAATTGCATTTAGGTCTGGGGAAGTGGAAGATGATTGAATAATGCAAATCAAGCTTTCAGGTATAACTCCCTGTGAAGTTGATTTGAATTATTTCGAGGGAAAAATTGTTTCGGGGCCGTGTATCGAACCCGGGACCTTTGGTTAAACGTAACAACGCTCTACCAACTGAGCTACCCGGGAACTCTACCTGACAGCGATCCAATTTTTCCCTCTATATCCACAGACCTCAAAGTGGGCTGACAACCGTCAAGCAACCAACTTCGAGTGCACACTAACTCCGTGTGACTTAAATTGTGGTTTTCTGTTAACGAACAGTGACGTGTATTATGCAAATCAAGCTTTCAGGTATAACTCCTTGTAAAGTTGATTTGAATAATTTCGAGGGGAAAATTGTTCCGGGGCCGGGCATCTAACCCTGACCTTTAGTTAAACCTACCTACGTTCTACCAACTGATGGAAGATGATTGATCTGATGGTCTTCCAGGGCTTCCATGACTACTGCACGTACTTTATTTTATTTTCTTTTCATTTACATCTCGTGACCTTACTACGTTTCATTAAGATTCCGTCCATTTTCCTGCCTTTCATATCTCGTCCCTTTAAACCGTTTCATTCAGATGCCATCCCTTTTGTGTCCCTTTCATTAATATCTCGTTGCTTTCTGTATAATCTTTTCTTTCTTTCTTTCTTCCTTTCTTTCTTTCTTTCTTTCTTTCTTCCTTTCTTTCTTTCTTTCTCTTTCTTTCCTTCTTTCTTCCTTTCTTTCTTTCTCTTTCTTTCTTTCTTTCTTTCTCTTTCTTTCTTTCTTTCTTCCTTTCTTTCTTTCTTTCTTTCTTTCTTTCTTTCTTTCTTTCTTTCTTTCTTTCTCTTTCTTTCCTTCTTTCTTCCTTTCTTTCTTTCTCTTTCTTTGTTTCTTTGTTTCTTTCTTCCGTTCCTTCCTTCCTTTCTTTCTTTCCTTCTTTCTTTCTTTCTCTCCCTTTCTTTCTTTCCTCCTTTCTTTCTTTCTTCCTTTCTTTCTTTCCTTCCTTCTTTCTTTCTTTCCTTCTTTCTTTCTTTCTTCCTTTCTTTCCTTCTTTCTTTTTCTTTCTTTCTCTTTCTTTCTTTCTCTTTCTTTCTTTCTCTCTTTCTTTCTTTCTCTCTCTCTTTCTTTCTTTCCTTCTTTCTTTCTTGCTTTCTTTCTTTCCTTCTTTCTTTCTTTCTTTCTCCTTCTTTCTTTCCTTCTTTCTTTCTTTCTCTTTCCTTCCTTTCATTCTTTCTTTCTTTCTTTCCTTCTTTCTTTCTTTCCTTCTTTCTTTCTTTCTTCCTTCCTTTCTTTCTTTCTTTCCTTCTTTCTTTCTTTCTTCCTTCCTTCCTTCCTTTCTTTCTTTCTTTCCTTCTTTCTTTCTTTCTTTCTTTTTTTCTTTCCTTCTTTCTTTCCTTCTTTCTTCCTTCCTTTCTTTCTTTCTTTCTCTCTCTTTCTTTGTTTCTTTCCTTCCTTCCTTCTTTCTTTCTTTTCTCTTTCTTTCTTTCTTTCTTTCTTTCTTTCTAATGCTCCCTATCTCCCTTATGTTTCTAGTTTCTATTCTAATTCTTTTCATTCATTCATTCATTCATTCATTCATTCATTCATTCATTCATTCATTCATTCATTTTATTCCATAGATATTACATGAGCAATGAAGCTTTAAGATGTGAAACAAGTCAAAATTCTACAATATTACAATTGCAATGTTTACAATATTTTACCATTTTTACAGTTTTACAATGTAGTAATTTTCTACAATGATGAGGTGAGGTCCGAGGATTCGCCAAAAGATTACCCAGCACTTGCCTTTTGGTTGGGGAAAACCTATGAAAAACCCAACCAGGTAATCAAATCAAAGAGGTAAAATGAAGTGATGCCGAGGATTCGCCATAGACCATCCGGCTTCAGTCCCACGGCTGGGGAAAACCTCGGAAGAAACCATTCAATGAGACCATCCCCTTTTCCCTACTTGTTAATGGCTTCCTTTCATCTTCTCTCTTCTATTTTTCCCTTACCTTTTTATGTCTTCTTTTTTCTTTTATATCTAAAAAAAATTGAGTTATAGCTCTTTCTCAACTTTTTCTCTCTGTTTTTTTTTCTATTAATTTCTTTTGCTTTCCTTTTTCATTCTTTTGTTTCTTCCTAACCTTTTTTTTTCCATCTTCTTTGTATTTTGCTTATACCGCATTAGTGACATCTTGAAAGCAGGGCTTCATGGTTGCTTTTGAAAACTGGCAGGAGTAAAAATTTTCACAAATCACAAAAATGAGATGCATAAAATGAAATTTCCGTGTCGGGCGTCGAACCCAAGCATGGCAACTTGTTAGTCAGAAGAATCAATACGCCGAGTCAGTCCATTATCAGCGCATTGTAATTAGGAAAACTGCCAGCTTCCCTTCTGATAGCCGCCATTGAAAGGAAAGCCAGACCCAGCTCAAGTTCTTATCTTATCATTAAAAAAGTTGAGTATGAGGCAAAAGAGAGGAAAGTAACAAAGTAACGAAGTAACTCTGGAAGGAGGGATCGTATCAGACTGCTTACGTGCTCCTGCCGTCTATACACTCTTTACTAGCTCTTCTTTTTTTTTTTTTTTCCTTTGTTTCTATGGTTACCAGGGCAGCAGAGAAAGATAGAGAATTTCTGAAGCAGTTGTGTTTTAACATGCGGATTGGTTATTTAAAAGGAACGTTTTAACGTGGAATCTGTACTGTCAAAGGCTTCATTTAACTCTGATATCTTACTCTCCTACTGAGCGAGAAAGTCTTAGAACTCTAAGGAAAAGTAGTCTGGAGACCCAGGTTGGAATCTAGGCAAGGAAGTGAAGCTTAATTTATTATACCTTGCGTATATCAAATTGTACAGGGACATCATTTAATTTTTACTAACATTTTTAATATTAACCTGGCTATACCTTTGGATCAACGATTAAGAACCGGAAACACCGTTTGCTACCTCCTTCCACGACTGGAATTCGATCATACTGGCGTAATATACAAACAAATCACTTTACTCGGTATAGGAGGGAAGAAAAGTAGTTCATCCATTTACGTAAACTAGGAAATATCGCAATTTTCAGTTTGATAATTTTCATTAAGTTTTTGTTTAATCAAAATACAGTACAGTATTAACAATGAGTGTTTTTACTCACGAACTGAGCTGTCCATGTGAACGTATTCATTATGCAGTGTATATTATACTGTCTACAGCACATTAGCGTACAATATAGAGAATGAAGTTAAATTGAAAAATAATCATAATGTGGATATTTAAACACATTTTTGGAAATGTGTGGCCGTTCATTTCGATACAGGCTTCAGTTCTTTTGTGCATATTATCGCACTATAGACTATTGTACCTAATTCCAATTACCAGGTTCGTATTTCGTATCAGTAACTCATGTTGAAATAATTCTGTACCTACTCTATAAAAGAGTACCTTTCGCACTGTAAGTTCAATCTTTACTTCTGCCCGATCCGAAAACATAAAATTACTCAGACATGCTATCTACTGTCCGTCCAAGAGATTACGTTCCAGAGTCGTAGAAAGGGAGGAAATCACGTAACAGTTAATTACTTAACAAGGCTCTTTTATTTAAGTTTTTTAAACACTTGTATGCATATAATATTACGTAGACGTCCAATTCCTAACAGAAATTAATGTTTCCAGAAAAGAGCTAAGACAGCCCAGCCACTAGCATTTACAGAGAAGCGAATAGAAGCAGGTGGGGGAAACCGGGATGCGACGTAGGAAAATGGAAAATGATACAATATAGAAAGCTCTTTCGTCACTGGAAAACGCGAACATATTTTTGGAACGTACTGTTCACTATGACCGTAAGGTTACTATGACTGTATATGCGGTCTTGGTTCTGTGTGGAGGACGGTTGAACTTCATTAGTAGAAGGGGTGGGAGTGAAGGATATTAAAAAACTCAGGTACAATAAAAATTGAAGTAAAAATAAAATGATGTCCCTGTAGTACAGTACATAGGGAACTAGCATTGCTTTCGTCCACCCCTTGGAGTAACTGTTAGCTTGCCTCACAGTGCAACGAGCGGGCCTTGGTTCAAATCCTGGTTGGGACGAGTTACCTGGTTGAGGTTTTTTCCGAGGTTTTCCCTCAACCTAATAAGTGCAAATGTTGAGTAAAATTGAAAGTGGAATTTCATGTAGCTCGCCATGTGTAATAAATTAGTAGGCCTTGTAGAAAAGGAGACTATCTACTGATTATTGCCAACTAAAATTCTGTTTGATGGCGTTAATCTTGAAACAATGGATTATTATCAGGGAAAGGATTTATATGTAAATACATATTTACTTATAAAGCTAATATAATTTATATTTTGCATTATCTTTATGTTTCACAATGTGTAGGGTTGAAAAATCCTACTTTTATTTTCCATATTTTTCCATATTTTAGAGTTTAGTACATATTTTCGTTAATTTCCATATATTTTCCATATTTCATATAAAACAGTCCATATTATATTAGGTTTAACAATAAAACAAAACAAAATTCCATTAACTTTTAAAAATACATTTCAACAATAGAGATTTAAACACATGTTCAGTAATCCCTTTAACATCAGAGTTATTTGAAAATTAGCAGTCCTATCAACAATGGGAAAGTAAGTTACAAAACTGTATTAATTTAATTTAAAATTTTTAACAGACTTCAGTTGTGCAGCTCAACAGTTAAATGCCAGTCAGAGTACACATAGGTTCAGTTTTGTAAATCATACTATAAAGACGGTAAATATGCCAAAAGTACGTCATTCAGTCAATTTAAAATCAAAACTAACAAGTTACATTTCAGAATTTAAAGAAGATGGTTTATCAACTGACAATAAAATATTATTTTGTAATTTGTGTCAGTGTGCAGTATCATCTACACAAAAGTTCCTGGTGCAACAACACATTACAACTAGTAAACATCAGGCCAACAAACAACTAAATTCCAAGCAGAGACAATTGTTTTTAACACAACCAACAACATCGAATGTAAGATCTGAGTTTAACATCGACCTGTGCCGTTCTCTCATCTCTGCTGATATTCCTCTCTACAAACTAAAGAATAAGGTCTTCAGGGAATTCCTTGAAAAATATACTCAACATACAATCCCGGATGAGTCAACACTTAGGAAGACGTATGCTCCATCCATCTACGATGAGACAATACAGAAGATAAGAGATGAAATTAAAGATAGTTCAATTTGGGTTTCCATTGATGAGACTCCCGACAAAGAAGGTAGACTTGTTGGTAATGTAGTTATCGGTTTGTTAAGTGAACAATATTCTGAACGAATTCTTTTACATTGTGATGTTCTAGAAAAGTGCAATAACAAAACTATAGTTAAACTGTTCAACGAAGCTATGGGTATCCTGTGGCCAAAGGGTATTATGTACGATAATGTGTTATTCTTTATTAGCGATGCTGCCCCTTATATGGTCAAAGCTGGACAAGCATTATCTGTTGTATATCCTAAATTGACTCATTTTACTTGTGTGGCGCATGCATTTCATCGTGTGGCAGAAGTGGTCAGAGACAATTTCCCTAAAGTAGATTTGTTGATTTCATCAGTGAAAAAAGTATTTCTCAAAGCTCCCAGTAGAGTTAACGTGTTGAAAGAAATGTACCCTGAAATTCCATTGCCACCAAAGCCAATTTTAACTAGATGGGGTACATGGCTAGAAGCAGTTGAATATTATGCCGAACATATAGACTCTATTAACAATGTTCTCCTTGCATTGGACTCTGAAGATGCAGTCTCAATTGATACTGCGAAAACAGTTACCTGTGACATAAGTGTGAAGAATGACTTAGCTCACATTCAGCATACATTTTCATGCATCATAAAAACGCTCAAAAGTCTCCAAAATAGGCACCTTTCACTATCTGAAAGTTTTGAAATTATAAATAGTACTGTGGAACAACTGAATCGTGGTAGAGGTAAAGTTGCAGATGCAGTAAGAGCTAAGGTGGACACTGTACTTTCAAAAAACCCTGGATATGAAGAACTGCAAAAGGTTGTTGCTGTGATGAGTGGTGAATCAACAGTGAAGATTAACTTGGACTTATCCCCAGCAGACATTGTGAAATTGAATTATGTACCAGTTACTTCTTGTGACGTCGAACGCTCTTTTAGTCAGTATAAATCTATCCTCAGAGACAATAGAAGAAGATTCACTTTTCAGCACTTGAAAGAAATGTTTGTAACCTATTGTTATGGTAACAGACAATAAAAATTGTGTTTTGTTGAAACTACATTGGAAGATAAGGTACGTCCATTATATTTTTTGTTTAGTTTGATTAAAATGTACCAATATTTAACGTACATAGTCATTTTTTTTATAATTTTAAGTCCATATTTAATTCCATATTTTGGTAAAAATCCATATTTAATTCCATATTTTGGTAAAAATAACTACATATATATTTACATATTTCATATATTTTTAGTCCATATAAATCCGTTCCCTGATTATTATACTACAGAAGATAAGATTTTATTTTTTGAACTTTATGGAAACAATCCTTTGAGAAAGGTAAGAGATCTATTTTGCTGGATTCTTTCGTGATAGAAGAGTTCCATCCCACAATACAATCAAAATTGTGATTAACCTCTCCAGAAATACTGGAACCATGAAGATGTGATAAAATGGCATGGCATAATATTGAACAGGATCATAGAGAGAAGAAAATCCTGTTGAGGGTTATTGAAAATAAAAACATATGCACTCGAAGAATTATTATCATTATTATTATTATTATTATTAATTACAATTAGATTTCAAAAAGGCATATGACTCGGTTAAGAGAGAAGTTTTATGTAACCTTCTTATTGAAGTTGGTATTCCAAAGAAACTAGTTTGATTAATTAAAATGTGTCTCAGTGAAACGTACAGCAGAGTCCGTATAGGTCAGTTTCTGTCAGATGCGTTTCCAATTCACTGTGGGCTAAAGCAAGAAGATGCACTATCATCTTTACTTTTTAACTTTGCTGTAGAGTATGCCATTAGGAAAGTCCAGGATAACAGAGGGTTTGGAATTGAACGGGTTACATCAGCTTCTTGTCTATGCGGATGACGTGAATATGTTAGGAGAAAATCCACAAACGATTAGGGAAAACACGGGAATTTTACTTGAAGCAAGTAAAGAGATAGGTTTGGAAGTAAATCCCGAAAAGATAAAGTATATGATTATGTCTCGTGACCAGAATATTGTACGAAATGGAAATATAAAAATTGGAAATTTATCCTTTGAAGAGGTGGAAAAATTCAAATATCTTGGAGCAACAGTAACAAATATAAATGACACTCGGGAGGAAATTAAACGCAGAATAAATATGGGAAATGCCTGTTATTATTCGGTTGAGAAGCTTTTGTCATCCAGTCTGCTGTCAAAAATTCTGAAAGTTAGAATTTATAAAACAGTAATATTAGCGGTTCTGTATGGTTGTGAAACTTGGACTCTCACTTTGAGAGGAACATTGATTAAGGGTATTTGAGAATAAGGTTATCAGGAAAATATTTGGGGCTAAAAGAGATGAAGTTACAGGAGAATGGAGAAAGTTGCACAAGACAGAATTGCACGCATTGTATTCTTCATCTGACGTAATTAGGAACATTAAATCCAGACGTTTGAAATGGGCAGGACATGTAGCACGTATGGGCGAATCCAGAAATGCATATAGAATGTGAATTGGGAGGCCGGAGGGGAAAAGACCTTTGGGGAGGCCGAGACGTAGATGGGAAGATGATATTAAAATGGATTTGAGGGAGATGGGATATGATGATAGGGACTGGATTAATCTTGCACAGTATAGGGACCGATAACGGGCTTTTGTGACGGGGGCAATGAACCTCCGGGTTCCTTAAAAGCCATAAGAGAGAAAGTATTCATAAATTATAATAATATTATGATGTGGCTAATTATTTTGAGCCACCTAACCTAAAACTGACAATACGTTGATTTGACAGACAATTTTATTTTCAGATAAGTCACTGTATTACACGAATAATTATTTTTTATTGCGTCTATAGTTATCGAATTAAAAGGACATGAATTGTGTCATATATTCGTCTTTACAGAGTTCGATACAGTTAGAGGGCAGCTTGGAATCTTCCAGACAAGTAAGGCAAAACATGGTTTGTCTTTGCACGCTTTGTAACGAAGTTACATTTATTGTAAAGGTGAAAGTAAATAAAGTTCTTCAATCTATTCTGATGTGCTATTTATCGTAGTGAATGCGTGGAAAGTTCGCCATCAGAAGAACAGGGAAAGGAATATCTCAAAGTTGTGTAGAGTCTGCAATCCTCATTTCCGGTCATAGGTTCCTGGGAGAAGAATCTTCACCATATCTTCACAGTTTAGTATATACAGTTGCGAAGCTCAATATTTGCTAAATATGCAAACATAGATAGTTGCTCACCACCAGGAGCGCTACTATCGCATCATCACAGACTCTTTCCCCAGCGAATATGGATTATAAAGAATGGCCACTGAGCGAATTTTCCTGTGTTTTGTTTCTCTGTGCGCCAGCGGCTAGTTCCACTTTCAAGCGCTAGAGGTAGTGTAATCGAGCATACGCTGAGATAATAATTGAGAATAGAATTAAGGCACAGGATCCAAACCTCGCCTACCTTATTGCATAATCCAGTAACGCTTTGCTTCAAATAAATTCAAGTTAACGGCTTTTCCTTATTTCTCAGTGACAAACTAGTTGTAATAATAATATTTTATATTTCAGATATCATAAATTATATTATAAAATAATATAATACATTATAAAATTAAGATCGAATTCCTTTAATATTTGTATATAATATAATATAGGTATATGGTTTTACTTCTCGTAAGAGTTTTGTTTTTCCATTTTCAGCGCTATCAAATCATTACATATTTTAATTGTTGTTGGGGTCAACGTCTGAACTCTCATTATAAAGGAACTCTAGAGTCTAGTCATTACAGTTAATGAAGGATTTATTATTTTATGGATCCAATTTATTTTATTTGAGTACATAATGTACCTAGATGTATTAATTATATGTGTTATATTCCCGCTGTGTCGACTGCTATCTGGTGTGATGTCAGCGCCAACTCTAGGGAGAAAGCAGAATCTGACGCTCTAGCTGGCTTGAAGGTCATTGAAATCAGTCCGGCTACATCAAAGGTACCGACGCGAAGTGTCCATTCTTTATAATCCCTATTCGCTGCTTTCCCTAGCATACGATAAAATGTATTGTACTTTCGATATCGTGTTCTTTTAAAAAAATTAACACCTTCCTTCCACTATTGAAATATGAAATATATAAGGTGTATATATTATTTTCATAAAATATATATTGTATTCTATAAACTCACCTTCCTGGATCTTTTGGAAGAAGGATAACTATAACCTATTTTTCTTACAATTTAAATATTACAAACGTCTCCTTGTCCCATATTATTATTCAAATTATTGTATTTTAGCCATTTACAGTTATTACAACCGATAACGAACATTTCACAGTTTACACAACTTTTCACAAAAATGCGAAATACGGCACAGTCAATGCCTTTTCGATCTAGACCAGGCCGTAATGTTTGTTCGGGTTTTCTATTTCAGTGTATGGAGCTCAGTGAAATATATTATAACTTTATTGCGTATCATTGCTAAGTTTTCTTTAGTGTAATGTGTCCATAAGTTCCGTTTACTTCCTGTTGCATAATATGTTGCAGAAATAATTACAGAACTATGTTATTTTAATGTGAAGCGAATTTTACATGTTAACATAATCTGTTCGCGTCAACATTTTAAGTTTAGAATGGAAGCTATTTTGAGGTTTAATAAAAGAGAATTTATATTGTGATTTCAATTTAGCACATCTACCTTCCTTATGAAATTAGTGTACGTACAATTGTGTTACTTCGTCTCTTAAGTAGTAGATAAATACAATAATTCAGTACTCGGTTGTATTATTAAACTACAGACAAATTGAATGTCCGGGGTATCATACATGACATTATGCTTAATTATAATGTATGATCGCGAATTTAGGAATATAAGTTAAATATAGTAAACATAAGCCATAATTTTCATATGAATGGCAAGGCATTGGAGATCACTAAATTTAGACAGAAATGGGCAACTGGTACAGTAAACATAACCTATAATTTCAACATATCTAAATATCCGTGCGGTGCAATTGAAAATTAGTGAATCTTGCAAGAATTTCGCAATATTTAATCGAAATAAAGGCAGGTATTACACATACGAACAACGTAATTTTCACACCATAAATAATATTACACCTTAACTCGCAAGTGAATTATGTCTGAAGTGTCTAATAATCATTGTTTTAAATTTTATTAATGGAATTACACTACATTTTAGAGAAACATATGTTACTGTTTATGCATTCCAACTAATTTATATGGTTGAAACGCCGCCCTTCGTGATCGGGTTAAGCGAGTCACACGGCCTGCCTTACGGCCAGTATTAGATCACGATGGCTGTGGCACAGTCTATTGTTCCTAGTACTCACAGCGGTCCAAGCAGCTAGCAACTATCGCGAGAATTGCAAAAAATCATCCCAAGCTTCGTGACTGTATACAGGGTGTTTGAAAAATAGGGGGCATAATTTCAGGTATGTATTTGCCACACGTAGACAATCAAAATAGTTCATTACAACATGTGTCCGGAAATGCTTTATTTCCGAGTTATGGCCTTCACAACACTGAAATTCACCGGAACGTTTTTCTTTCCGCAGGTCGTTGCCGTTAAAAGAGACATTAAGCGGGCACTCTGACAGTTCATTCCGAGGCGGTTACATTCAGTACTTGGCTCGAAGGTTTCCTGATCGATGGATAGGTAGAGGTGGCCCAATTGCTTGGCCTCCACGCTCACCTGATCTGAACCCTCTCGATTTCTACTTGTGGGGCCATTTAAAATCATTGGTTTATTCGTCTCCGGTGCCTGATTTGGAATCCCTTCGGAATCGAATTGTGGCATGATCTGAGGACATACGCAATACTCCTGGAGTTTGGGATCGTGTTCGCAGGTCAATGACACGTCGATATGAGGTCTGTATTCAAGCAGGAGGTGGACATTTTGAACATCTTCTGTAATGACAACGGCCTGCGGAAAGAAAAACGTTCCGGTGAATTTCAATGTTGTGAAGGCCATAACTCGGAAATGAAGCATTTCCGGACACATGTTGTAATGGACTATTTTGATTGTCTACATGTGGGAAATACATACCTGAAATTATGCCCCGTATTTTTGAAACACCCTGTATAGTAGACTGTGATATCATGCTGAACATTCCCCAGAATTTTGCAAAAAATCATTTAGTTACATTCTGTATATAAGACTGTATGTACAAAATTTGTATATCCATATTTAACATCGATGAATAATGAGAGTAAAGTGGTTAGAGTGAAGCTAATTGTGCATTCTCACCGCTAACTCTGGGGTTTGTCTTGTCTCTGTTCACTTGTTCTGGCGCAGATGTAGCGAAGGGAAAAGTGACGTCTCCCTGGCAGATGATGTCTGCACGGTGCAGCTGAGTAAACAGATAGAGCGAGGCGCAATCCCTCCTAAGCTGATACGTCTGGAGCGAATCCGCCTCGGGACAAAGCGGACGGAACACTGCAATTACAGCAGTTCAGTTACTTCGCGAGGAGTGGATGACTAAGAAGTGATGCAAGAAAAATAATATAGCCTACGAAGAAGAACAAGTGAAGGAAAGAGACGAAAATGTGGAAGGAAGGTAGACCAGAATAAAAATAAACAAGAAGAAACGAACAAAAAGCCAAAAGAATAAGTAAAAAAAGAAAGTAATCGGTGTAACGAATATGACACATATTTCCTAATTATACACGTCACATTTTTCACGACAATTCGAATTTTTATTACATTGCCCGTGACATTACAGTTTAGAGTTAATTTTTTCTACAGCTATTCAGAATATACAGGGTATTCATTTCAAATCTCCCCAGTCTAAATAACTAGTTATTATTTAAATTGAACTAAATTTAAACAAAAAAACCTCAATTTAGATATTGAGGGAGAAGTCTGAAACCAGGCTTAAAACTTTTAATTATATTGAAGGTTGAAAACGTTTAATTCACTTCTGAGTTTAAACTTATAATTCTGTTCAAGGTTTAAAACATTTAATTCACTGCTGTTTTGAGTTAAAAACGTTTAATTTACTCCTGAGTTTACTTACAAACTTACTTACAAATGGCTTTTAAGGAACCCGAAGGTTCATTGCCGCCCTCACATAAGCCCGCCATCGGTCCCTATCCTGTGCAAGATTAAGCCAGTCTCTATCATCATATCCCACCTCCCTCAAATCCATTTTAATATTATCCTCCCATCTACGTCTCGGCCTCCCTAAAGGTCTTTTTCCCTCCGGTCTCCCAACTAACACTCTATATGCATTTCTGGATTCGCCCATACGTGCTACATGCCCTGCCCATCTCAAACGTCTGGATTTCAAGTTCCTAATTATGTCAGGTGAAGAATACAATGTGTGCAGTTCTGTGTTGTGTAACTTTCTCCATTCTCCTGTAACTTCATCCCGCTTAGCCCCAAATATTTTCCTAAGCACCTTATTCTCAACCACCCTTAACCTATGTTCCTCTCTCAGAGTGAGAGTCCAAGTTTCACAGCCATATAGAAGAACCGGTAATATAACTGTTTTATAAATTCTAACTTTCAGATTTTTGGAGAGCAGACTGGATGATAAGAGCTTCTCAACCGAATAATAACACGCATTTCCCATATTTATTCTGCGTTTAATTTCCTCCCGAGTGTCATTTATATTTGTTACTGTTGCTCCAAGATATTTGAATTTTTCCACCTCTTCGAAGGATAAATCTCCAATATTTATATTTCCATTTCGTACAATATTCCCGTCACGAGACATAACCATGATGTCGCACCATCTACCCTTAAGTACTAAATATGATAACCTGTCACTGATAAATTCGACTTACAAAGAATCCTGTTCCTAATTGGTGATTATTGTTTCCTTCCCCATAATACAACAAGTAATCTCCTATTTGTGATATGCCATTCCCATCTAACCTAACCTCTTGTACTCCCACAAAGTCTATTCTATATCTAGCTAGTTCTTTTGCTACTAATGTTACCCCTTCCTGAGTTAAAACTTATAATTCTGTTGAAGGTTAGAAACGTTTAATTCACTGCTGAGTCAAAACTTTTAATTCTGTTGAAGGTTAGAATCGTTTAATTCACTGCTGAGTTAAAACTTTTAATTCTGTTGAAGGTTAGAAACGTTTAATTCACTGCTGAGTTAAACTTTTAATTCTGTTGAAGGTTAGAAACGTTTAATTCACTGCTGAGTTAAAACTTTTAATTCTGTTGAAGGTTAGAAATGTTTAATTCACTCCTGTTTTGAGTTAAAAACGTTTAATTTACTTCTGATTTAAAACTTTTAATTCTTTTACTAGTAACAGGTAAAATTATAATGAGTTTATAGTTGAGGGTCAATATGGTCATATTTCTTAAAAACGGGGACTGTTTTAGCCTGTTTTAATAGTAATATACGTTACAAGAGCGGTATGTTGAAGTTTTCATGTTCGAGGAAAAGTTTGAAAAAGCGAAACGTAGTTGAGCTTTTTTAATTTCCGAGAATTGAAAGAAAACATAGCGCTCGTGTATCGTACATTATTTTGTGCGAACATCGTTTATTACATACCTGAAAGAGGAATTTCTAATTAGTTGCAATGAAATCTCCATCTTGGTTTCTGTTCAATGACGGCAAATTTGCAAAACAAAAATATCTATCTTCAACATTGTTGCTTTAAAATGTTTTCTGTGTTTACTATACTCCAGCAGGCCGTGATATACGTCTGTCTTTTTTTCCCCCCAGTCTATGATGAGTCTTGAATCTTGTTGATTTTTTCACGGCTGCCTTAATGTTACTTGCATCACGAATGCAGTAGCTTTAGTGGAGTTGTAGAGTTTACTTAATTTTTGCAAATATTTAAAAACAATAATTAACATTGTAATTTAGGTGAAATTGCAGTGGTAAGTTTCCAATTTATAATTATTACTATGTTAAACGTCTCTAAAGATAATATGTTAAAAGCCTAAAGGAGTAAAATGAACATGGCGCTTAAGCGGTAAGAAGAGGGAAATTGTTATGTGTGTTAGGCTGGGAATACTGAATGTGGAATTTATACTTTGCGCGGATTGGTTTTGTCCGGAAACCAAGCAAATACGCACGATCTCGCACAAAGTATTAGGAAATTGTCCAGAATTTAAAGAAGTGTTAATACAAAATGGAATAAATAATTTAATATCTAGTTTCATCTATTTGTAAGAATTTGCAGTTTTGTGACTTTGCAAGTCTTCAAACAGGAGTCAAAACCTCGATTCCTATCAAATTCATCAACATTTATTTTGGATAAAAATGTTGTTTTGTACATTTGATGGACGTATTCCAGTTTCCCCTGCATTTTTGTTTAATCTTTGCTCCGTTATAGACTTATTAAAATCACTGAATAGCCTTCATTTTAAAAATCATTTCTATCAACGTCTTAACCTCTAATCCTTTCCACAAAAATTAATTTTAAGTATTTCTTCAGCCCTCGTCAGAATATGAACCAGCGTGTCCCTGTGTTCGGAGCTCACTGCGTTAATATAGCTGAGGATGTCTTTTTGCGTCGGTTCAGCACGTGATCACAGAGGATCCCAGCCTGTGATGTATATCAGATTTGTTTGCTTGCGTTTCGGCTCATGCTTCCATTAAGATTTTAATTTCAGTTTTTGCGTTACGTTCTCCACCATGATGTCGAACTTATGTCTCCAATCACAAAGTGGTGTAATACGGCAGTTTTTATCATCATCCGTCTAGCTGTAATGAGGAATTTAATTATGTTTCCCCTGCAATATGCAGTTAACTTCAGGGCACATATCTCTTAGTGCTATACAGGGCGTTCTTGAAAATACCAGGCAACACGTACTTCAGTTAGAACCTTATGGGATATTATTAGTCATTGCCGATATACTTATGACGATGAATTTTTTATTCTGAAACAAGGAATACTAGAACGAAGTTAAAACAATGCTTGAAATGACATTATTCGCGAAAAAATTCAGAATGCATACTTTTTGATCTCAAGGAAAGAGGAGCAAATATCAGAGGAACTTAAATTAGAACAATTCATTTATAATATTAAAAATAGTAAAGTTGGTATGAAAGTTAAGAAGCATTTAATAGAATTGTTCCTATGTTATTTACTGCAACTTACTACATTTGTAATAAGTTACATTACATTAAAATTAGTAATTTACAATAAGGTAACGTATAACTATTGTGAAAGTAACGTCGGAACCATTATATTAAAACAGTAATTTATAATAAAGTAACGTGCAACTATTGTGAAAGTAACTAGGAACGATTCCATTAAAATCAATAATTTACAATATAGTAACTTGTAACTTATACCATTATATGAAAAACAATAATTTACAATAAGGTAAGGTGTATTTATTGTGAAAGTAACGTAGGAACCATTATATTAAAAAGCAATAATTTACAATAATATATCGTATAATTTTTGTGAAAGTAAAGTGGAAACCATTACATGAAAAGCAATAATTTACAATAAGGTAACGTATAACTGTTGTGAAAATAACGTAGAAACCATTATATTAAAACAATAAGAAAATAAGATAACGTGTAATAACGATGAAAGTAACGTAGGAAATAATTTACAATAAGATAACGTATAATTGTTATGATATCAACTTAGGAACCATTGTATTAAAAGGAATAATTTAAATAATATAACGTATAATTGTTGTGAAAGCAACGTAGGAATCATTGCATTAAAAGCAATAATTTACAATAATATAAGGTATAAGGTATAATTGTTGTGAAAGCAACGTAGAAACAATTGTATTAAAAGCAATCATTTACAATAAAATAATGTATAATTGTTGTGAAATCAACGTAGGAACCATTGTATTAAAAGAAATAATTTACAGTAATATCGTATAACTATTGTGAAAGTAACGTAGGAACCATTATATTAAAAAGTATAATTTACAATAACATATCGTATAACTATTGTGAAAGCAATGTCGGAACCATTATATTAAAAGCAATAATTTACAATAATATATCGTGAAACTATTGTGAAAGTAAGGTAGGAATCATTATATTAAAAACAATTATTTACAATACGGTAACGTGTTAACTATTGTAAAAGGAAAGTAGGAACCATTATATTAAAATCAATCTAACATTTTAAAATAAGATAAGGTGTAACTATTGTAAAAGTAGGCACCATTCCATTAAGATGTAGTCATTTACGATAAAGTAACTTGAACGCAAAGGTAATGATTTTAGATTATAAGCTTGCTGACTAAGATTTTAAGTTGAAGTCTCCGTTCAAACTAATAATTAAACCAATCACAAGACAGTAACGACACTGCAATAGAAGGCTCAAATTGAATTGATGTTATCAACAGTCATATTTGTCCCATTATTACAAAATTTAGTCCAAGTTATGGACAAAAAGGACATGTCTATTTTTCGGTGTGTAGGTATCTGAAAAGAACCTAGCAGTACTCTAAAACCTATTTGATTTATCAGAATTAACAATCGGCTCAAGACAGAAAATGAAACTTAATGCCATGGCAACAACACAAAATCGACTCATTTCCAAATTATATCATTCGATAGTACCACCCGAGCACTTTTTTGTGTTTTATTCGTTGATGAGAGTTTCTCTTAAATTCCTCGTGACGTTTGAGTACTAAGTAAAGCTTTTACATTGGCGTTGTGTGTCTGGTCGTGCAGAGTCTGGATTTAAACAAAAGGATTAACTGAACGCAGCGCGTAATTTCAATTACCCTTCTGTCAAACACTGATGCATTATTGTGTGCCGGGAGGGATATAGCAACAGCATACTGCGCAAAAATACAGTGTGTGTGTATAGAGTACACATTATATTAATATATGTAATGCGATATATCTCGAAATTCCGTGAGTACAACCGCTTATCAAAAGAAAAAAGGACATTTTTGTCACTTTTAGTAGGAAGTACAACTCAAACAATTTCATAAAAACAACCATTAATAGTATGTTTGTACATGAGCCCCCCCCCCTCGTTAGGACAAACAGTATTCAAACAATACTCAATTTCAATCCAGGCGACCAAGTAAGTTTTTGATCAATCATCTTTGTTAACGGCGCAATGTCCTTCATATACCCCCAAATAAAATAAATCGAACGGAGTAATATCTGAGGAAATACAAATTCAACTTAACAGATCTTGACACTCAAATTTCAAGGAAATCTTGTTTAAAAATAATTTTTGGTGATACTGAAAAGTTACAGGTTCCTACACAGCCTGTTAAATAATTTTTTTCTTCAGAATCGTGTTTTTGTTGTATTTACAGCTATTGTTGTTAGGCGTTGAAAGTTAGAATTCTCAAACAGAAACTTATTGCTAGGGAAATCATTCTTCTTGGCATAAAACTATAATAGTGAAATAGACCCATTACAGTGCACCTATTGTTACTTAGTTACCATTACATTATCGAAGACTTTGGAATAATATGCTCTATAATCCAAAATATATTTTATTTGCAATTTTAAAATATGGTCGTGCAAAAAAAGTTGTAAAATACATGTTTGTGAAGAGCATTACAAAATCTCGGAAATTGAAAAAGTTTCTCTGCTCGTTTTTTCAAATTTTTCTCGATTTTGTAAAAAGAACTTCCCAACCTTTTATCGTAATATAGTATTACACAAGTAAATATTCAACTGAATATGTCAGATGTTTTGTTAATGGTATAAATTTTCTGTTTTCTTCTAAATTTAATCAATTTCCCCGAAATATATTCAAAACTATAAGCACTTTCCTTCCCCCCTTTTTTTAAATCGATGACTAAGTTTTCCTGAAAAAAGGGAAATTTCCCTTTGATTACCATCACTGCTCACACATTTCTCGTGTCTATCCACTCAATTGCAAGTTAAGAGTTTTTCGCCCATTTATCTAACTTCGAATACAAATACGTTAAGACACATCAATGTTGAACAAGCCCAGAATTTTTCCCATTCTTTCCGAACATTAAAATCAGAAACACCCTGTATTATAATGGCTCATATGCCTGGCCACAAAACTATTGCAACATGTGTAGACTATAGATGAGAAGCATTTTGCAAATATTAATGATGATATAACAAACGAATACCAATTACCATTATTATCATCATTAACAACAATCTAGTACGTCATATTTTTGTTTGTTAGTGATCGTGGATACAATGAACAGCATTACAGAGGTTTTTTTCTTCGTCATTTCCAGCGGACTCTGTAAAAGTGGTAACATTCCCCAAAAATAACCAGCATTATACAATTTGCAGCAACTTTAAATCTGTCCGCATCGATCAATACGTCACTAAATTTAGTCTCATTTAAAGCGGACCGCCACTAACTGAATTGCACAGCATCAAATTAAACGGATGGCGTGTGGACACGGCACTGGCTTCTGTACACGAGGTCCCCTCTTCAAATGCGGTTGATTGTAAATGGGTCTATGAGGGTGCCTAAGACAAGCGCTGAGACAATTGTCCTCTTGTACAGTGTGTTCAATGTATAAGATTATCCAAAAGTAAGTTCCCATTTTGAAACAGCCGTATCTTCTTTTCATATCGGCAGTTTGGTTTTATATATGTACCATTACTGTTCAGAAGGTTTGGGTTTTTTAATCGATGCGTGTTTCATTGCTATGGTAACTATGTCACTCTTGTACAGGGTCATCACTTTATTTTTACCAACATTTTTAACATTAACCTGGCTATACTCGGAAACACTGTTGCCCCCTTCCATTACAGGAGTTTGATGTTACTAGTGCAATATGTAAACAAATCATTTTACTAGCTATAGGAGGAGAGAAAAGTAGTGTATCTATTTATGTTGTAGGGAAATACGATATTATGATTTTCAGTTTGATTATCACTTTTACGGAATTTATGTAGAGTAGTAACATTTTTTTTCTTCTAAAAACTCAACTTTTCAGGCGGCTATGTTCTTTATGTAATGTCTACTTTATTTAGCATATTAATTATTGGTGTTAACATACAATATAGAGAGTGCATTTAAATTGAGGGGTCATAAGTAAAGGGCTGTAAGTGCACTTAAGTTACTTTTGAGAAAATGGGGATCAAATATTTAAGCTTTCGTAAAACCGGTGAAATTTTTATTTAAATTTTAATGTGTGATGCGATTAAAATATCCCTTTGCCACTAACATTTTAGATACTTTAGCTTACACTGGATGCACTTAACTCATGTTATTACAAATGTCACTAGCATTCCTTTGCTTCTAGCCACCTCAATTCAAAATAAGCTAATCTGAATTTTTAAACAAGTTGCTGAAAATGGTTGCCGTTCATTACAATGCAGGCTTCAATTCTTTACGCATATTATTAAAAACATTTTGAAGCATATTCTCTGAAATTGAATTTATCGTTTCTTCAATATAATTTTTAGTACGATATTATTAATATAGGTTCTTTCTTCTATAGAAAACGCAATCATATTTATGAAACACACTATACACTGCAGTGTTTACTTCAGTGCTTGAAGACTTCGAATGCAACAGCGGCCGTAAGTTTGTGTGTCTGACGGGAGCAAGGACATTAGTGAAGGGGTGAGAGTGAAGTACATTCAGAAATGCAGGTACAATAAAAATGTAAGTAAAAATAAAATGATGTCCCTGTATAAACAATTGTTGTTCAGAATACATACGGCAGTTGTAAGAGAGTATTATTATTTTAATAATTTTTACAATGTTTTTACCTTTACTAGTTCGAATTGGCCTCTCCTTCAGTGCTATTACGAATGCAATAAACATTATGCTAATGCATTCAAAAGATATCGAACGTTACATGGATTGAGAACGTAAGATGATGAGCATATTTGAGGAAACTGGTTCAGATGCCGATAGACCAAAATTAGTAAAACACGAGGTGAGTGCAGCTCTAGTCCACAAAGTTGGTGAAAATTCAGACTATAATGTTTGTAGTGCTGATAAAGTTGCAAAGCGTCTGTACATGACTTATTCAACAGTGTAGCGAATTCTGAGAAGACAGCTTCGGTTCTATCCCTATAAAATGAAAATGCGTTTTGAACTCAAAGAACAAGATAGACTTCGTAAAAATACTGTTGCGTAACACATTTGGTGGTCGTGTAACTAGTAGGCATCTTCCGAACAGTTGGCCTTCTAGGTCACCAGACATAAATCCAGCCGACTACTGGTATAGGGCTATCTAAAAGAAAAGGTATTTCTTAGTAGACCTACTACACGTGAGGAACTGAAACAGTCAATATCGGATGCCATTGAAAACATCCCTAGGAATGTGCTTACTAATGCCGTTTATAGCATAGAAGAAAGACTATTTCTTACTGGACAACGCGGTGGTGGTCATATTTAATTGTTTCGTGTCTTAATAAAATCCCATTTAGGAAGAAATTGGTGTTTTTATTTTTGTGGAATCTAAAAATTTCACAAACTTATTACCATTTGAAAATGGGAACTTACTTTTGGATAACCTTATATTTTTAATTCTGATGTCAACAAATGCACGTGTCTCTAGTTCAAATATACAAATATACCACTATTTGGAAACGTGGCGCATAAGAAGTTTTAAAAGGTATCCCCGTAACATGCCATGAAGGCACTTGGGGGGCATGGAGGTAGAGCCCCATGCTTTCCATGACCTCGGCACTAGAATGAGGTGGTGTGGTCGGCACCACGCTCTGACCGCCTTTTACCTGAGTGAACCTCGGTTTTGAAAGTTTGGTAATGAGAAAAAATCCTGTCACCACCTGGGATCGACCTTCCAGTCCGTAGCCAGCTGCTCTACCAACTGAGCTACCCGGCCGCCGCATAAGAAGTTTACTTACATAATATAATGGCAGTCATTTCCTTCAAGTACATAACCTATTTCTATGTCTACTTCTACAGATAAATACATTTCGTGTTTGTGCTAGATTATGACATTCAAATTCAAATTCAAATTCAGATTTATTTACAATTTACATTTGAAATGAATACATATGAATAGATACCCGAAATGAGCATATGCTCGTGCTCGGGTACAGTCCAGTAGTCTACATAAATTTTACAGAGATCAAATAATAATGCTGATGATAGAAATAAGTCACAATAATAATAATAATAATAATAATAATAATAATAATAGAATAGCCTGACGGAGAAGATACAAAGATAGTAATACAAATTAATAAATAAATAATAATAATAATAATAATAATAGTAATAATAATAATAGTAATAAAATAAAAATATTTACACCAACAAAATAAATACTAAGAGGGATAAAATAAAATACAAAACCACTAGCGAGAGTTAACACAACTTAAATAAGCATATGATAACCGAAAAAAAAAAGACGAACTAGAAAATCAACAGAAAAGTTCGTTGTATCGCAGACGACAGCAACCGCCGTATTGACGTTGTGTTGTGCATTAATGGTAGTAGGGGGGAGCCGAAAGTCTACGTAACTACCGTATTTTATATATTTATTATATCTCTTGAAACCACATCAGTAATATAAATACATTTCAAACAATAATAATAATAATAATAATAATAATAATAATAATAATAATACTTACTGGCTTTTAAGGAACCCGAAGGTTCATTGCCGCCCTCACATAAACCCGCCATTTGTCCCTATCCTGAGCAAGATTAATCCATTCTCTATCATCGTATCCCACCTCCCTCAAATCCATTTTAATATTATCTTCCCATCTACGTCTCGGCCTCCCCAAAGATCTTTTTCCCTCCTGCCTCCCAACTAACACTCTATATGCATTTCTGGATTCGCCCATACGTGCTACATGCCCTGCCCATCTCAAACGTCTGGATTTAATGTTCCTAATTATGTCAGGTGAAGAATACAATGCGTGCAGTTCTGTGTTGTGTAACTTTCTCCATTCTCCTGTAACTTCATCCCTCTCAGCCCCAAATATTTTCCTAAGCACCTTATTCTCAAACACCCTTAGCCTCTGTTCCTCTCTCAAAGTGAGAGTCCAAGTTTCACAACCATACAGAACAAACTGTAATAATAATAATAATAATAATAATAATAATAATAATAATAATATGTTAGTTCGAATGCCATTTTACATTTTTACACTTGACAGAAGTAGACTATGCTAAAACTGTTTGTGGTAGACATTCAACAAGCAATGGGTGTCGTTTATGTGTAAGCCACTAAATTCAATATTTAGTAGTGAAGTAGGGCAGGCATTCCCTGGAACAATATTTAGAGAAACTCCGGGTCAAGATGTTGGAGGAAGGCTTGAATAACTCTTCGTATTTATTCTAGCAAGGAGAAACTTCGGTGAGCTCGATAAATAACTCGCCCCAAACTTTAAGTAATCGGAACACTGTGAAGGGGTTGGCCGGGGTGTCTTTCGTATTCCGTTTATAATATCAGCAGGCGAGATGGGAAGTTATGAATTCGTGTTAATCTCCATTAATCATCGTGGCTTTATGGTCGTGCCCAAGTTTTAACCTCTTAAAGTCCTCTTCAGGAGTTTCTTTCTCTTTACAGCCAACTGTTGTTCATGTGGCTGCATTTGCATCCAGGAGTTCCCCTTACATCCGTCTTACTGGCTGTACCAAAACTGATTTTTATTTACTGGTTTATGTTGCTGTAAAAAGCATTCCGATTGGTGATGCTGTCGGCTTCCTGTGTCGTAGATCTGGGTTCGAGTTGCGTTGCAGTCTACTGGAATTCATATTAATTAAAGCACTATTACTAAAGCGATAGGTTTGGAAGTAAATCCCGAAAAGACAAAGTATATGATTATGTCTCGTGATGAGAATATTTTACGAAATGGAAATATAAAAATTGGAGATTTATCCTTCGGAAAGGTGGAAAAATTCAAATATCTTGGAGCAGCAGTAACAAATATAAATGACACTCGGGAGGAAATTAAACACAGAATAAATATGGGAAATGCCTGTTATTATTCGCTTGATAAAGCTTTTATCATCCAGTCTGCTGTCAAAAAATCTGAAAGTTATAATTTATAAAACAGTTATATTACCGGTTGTTCTGTATGGCTGTGAAACTTGGACTCCCACTTTGAGAGAGAAACATAGGTTAAGGGTGTTTGAGAATAAGGTTCTCAGGAAAATATTTGGAGCTAAGAGGGATGAAGTTGCAGGAGAATGGAGAAAGTTACACAACACAGAACTGCACGCATTGTATTCTTCACCTGACATAATTAGGAACATAAAATCCAGACGTTTGAGATGGGCAGGGCATGTAGCACGTATGGGCGAATCCAGAAATGCATATAGAGTGTTAGTTGGGAGGCCGGAGGGAAAAAGACCTTTGGGGAGGCCGAGACGTAGATGGGAAGATAATATTAAAATGGATTTGAGGGATTTGGGATATGATGGTAGAGATTGGATTAATCTGGCTCAGGATAGGGACCGATGGCGTGCTTGTGTGAGAGCGGCAATGAACCTCCGGGTTCCTTAAAAGTAAGTGATTATATTTACTTGGTTATTTAACGACTCTGTATCAACTATTTTGTTATTTAACGTTGATGGTTTTGTTGATAGGGAAATGGTATTTGGCGTGATGAGGCCGGGGATTCGCCATAGATTACCTGACATTCACCTTAAGGTTGGGGAAAACCTCGGAGAAAAACCCAACCAGTTAATCAGCCCAAGAGGGAATGGAACCCGCTCCCGAACGCAATTCTGGATCGGCAGGCAAGCGCTTTAGCCAATGGCTAAAAGCACTGTCCAATATCTTCTGTTTTGCCATAGTTATAAGCCCTTTGTAATTTTTTGTAAATTTTCTCATCAGAGATTTTTTTTTTTTTTTCAAATGTTGTCGTATAAGGTGCTAAATGAAACATTATTTCGTTTAAATGGGTTTTGTTTCATTTTGAAATAATTGGCAACAAAATACAAGCAAATATAGAAGTGTCCGTTTTTTTTGTCCCTGAGTGTATCTTCGACGGTCAAAAAATTGATTTTGTATTTTTATTACTTTAAATTAATGTAAACTTCAATATGTACTAATGAAATTCAGCAAGTTGTGCATTAAAATGTTCTGTCTTGCAGTTAGCAATCTATATAAACGGTCCACACGCAATATAATGTCAAGACAACAGAGAGACTGAACTGAACTGAACTGAACTGACGAACGTGCGAGAGATGGTTTGCCGTGTGGTGCATGACCTTCTTGCCGATAGCGCTCTGTCCGGTCGACCTACATTATGTAGTACCCTATTTGAATGGTTGGATGACCTAATACTAAATATCCACTTTACACAGTAATAATATACAGGGTATCCTAAAATGATCTTTACAACTTTGATGGCTAATAACTTGGAAATGGAAAGAGATAGAAAGGTGCGATTTTCTGCTCTATCTTCAGACACATTTCAAGTTTTGGTAGCCACTTACAAAACTGTAATAAGTGCTCCATTCGTAACACGCAGAATATCAAAGCGGTATTCCACTTCCGCCCAGTTCCGGCCCAGCATTTCCGGATTGACCTGTGCGATTGCAGCGATTATGCAGACACGAAGATCCTGTAGACACATCTTTCACAAACCCTCATAGGAAAAATCCAAGGGGGTAATGTCTGCGGATCTTGAGGGTCAAAGGTTAGGTCGTCCTCTGCCAATCCAGCGACCAGGAAATGTGTGGTGCAAAGTCTTCCTAACAAGACAAGGACCAATGAGTACTGCCTTAATATCCTGTGAGTTACGAAACCCATTGGCGTTTTGTAAGTGGCTATCAAATCTTCAGGTCCACACCTGTGGAATAACGGTTAGAGCGTCTAGCCGCGAAACCAGGTGGCCCGGGTTCTATCCCCGGTCGGGGTAAGTTACCTGGTTGAGGTTATTTCCGGGGTTTTCCCTCAACCTAATATGACCAAATGCTGGTTAACTTTCGGTGTTGGACCCCGGACTCATTTCACCGGCATTATCACCTTCATCTCATTCAGACGCTAAATAACCTGAGATGTTGATAAAGGGACGTAAAATAACCTACTAAAATAAAATAAATCAAATATTCAAATGTGTCTGAACATATTGCAAAAAACCGCACCGTTCTATCTCTTTCAGTTTCCAAGTTATTAGCCATCAAATTTGTTGAAATTATTTTTGGACATCCTGTACATGTAATTTAACTGAAATTAAGTCTTTTATTCTTTATTTAAGGATGGTGTGAATTTACATCGGAGATGCCAGGGATCATCCCCCTCCTCTGCAGAAATGGAGAATTTTGTGTTGTCCCCGCTAAACGGGTAGGCCTATTAATTTCTCCCAGCTAGGGACATTATCGCCTTTAGGTGCCTAATTTATCATTTACGTACCTTATAAATTATGTTATTAATACAGTACATGAATGTTGCCAATTCAGCTGTTTTCCCGCTGGATCTGGCGTTTTCTATGTCAGTAAATTTAGCGGGTAAATTTATGAAATTTTTATTGCTGATATAGGGATTTAGCGGGTATTTTTTAGCACTCACAGCGGCAAAATAATTTATTTAAAAATTGGCAATATAGGAATTTATCGGTTTCTGAACTCTTTAATAACGGATTTTTAAGAATCGAGTTGGCAACACTGCGTACATAACAACGGTTTTCGTTTCTTTTTTTTTATATGAGTTGAGCGCGACAAGAATACGAATCGGCCAACAATGGTAATTTTTATTAACAGTATTTTTTTTATTGGCAATTAGTTGGCAAACCTGCTTTTAACAGTTATAATTTAAATTTTCATTTTAAAGGGGGGCACAGATATTTCTCTGTTGACACAGTTTTTCGGATAGGAAAAACTGCATGGGTAAGGAAAAAGAACGAGTAATGAATAGGCCTATTGGATTTTTTTAAAATTTCAATGTCTCTCCTGGAGGAAACATTCAATTTGTATCTTGTGTTAAGGGCAGAGGATGGTATTTTTTAAAACTTCTTTCCTATGTGGTGTAAAAAATATTAATTTTTTGTATGTAGAGAGCTCATAGCTGTGGCAACTCAACCAAATAAAAATATTTTGAAAAAAAAAAAAAAGAATTGAAAAAAATATACCCAATGCAGGATTGTACTAAAATCGATATATCTAAACCGTTTTTAAAGATAAATTCAAACACTTTTTTGCAATGTATTCGCAAAAGCATGTTCTACAAACTGTCTGTAACAGAATTTTGATATTAGTCCGTGCGTTTGTAAAATAAACAATTAAAATTTAATAACAATTTTCTGATTTCCTAACTTGCAAACAAACGGACGTATTTTTAAAATGAAATCAATTAACAAAATTCTGTTACAGAGAAACGTTTCCTAATAGTCTAAAGAATGTGTGTTCTAAATTTCATGCATGTATCTTTAATAGTTCAGAAATTATATCCATTTTTGTCTGGCACTGTAGCAAACAAAAAAAAAAAAAAAAAAATTAAGTTACTGGAAACCGATAAAAACGGGCGTGTGATTTAAAAATCCATAGCGCAGGAAGTTTAAAATTGACGTCTCAACATCCGATAAGGGCACAAATACCTACAAAATGTTATGCAATGCATTCCACACATATCAAAGGGATTTTAAAGAAAAAAAAGTTTTGAAAATTTAATTTACCGGAAACGACAATAAAAGTGGGCGAGTGATTTAAGAATCCATAACGCAGGAAGTTTAAAAATGGCGACTCAACATCCGATAAGGGCACAAATACCCACAAAATGTTATGATATGCATTCCACACATATCACAGAGTATTTTAAAGAATTTTTTTTAATTCACTATTTTTCACAAAAAAAATACCATCCTCTCCCCTTAAGTATAACGTAGCCTTGCTAATGAAGCATTCAGAATTGCCAACCCTACGAACTTCATTTGTCTCTTGCTGCCATTTTGAGAATCAGATAGCCCCAGCAAAGAGAAATGCCCGGATTTCCAGTATAGCATAAAACTCAACAAAAATACGAGAGACTTAAATATACTCATACTCTAAAAAAAAAAGCCTTGTAACGTTATTGAAGGGATTTATTACAGATGGCGGACGAATATGAGAAATGGAGTTTGAATTGCATATCGAGGTACGTTATTTATAGTTTTTTTTACTGTTATTGTTATTAAAATAAATGGAACTCGTACATGTGGTGCAGACATGTTGTTTTACTTGATAAACATGACCCGTGCGAAATAGACCAGCACGTCATAAGAAATCAATACGGACAGGCATGGTCAATTATTGAATCGTCGTTTGACCCTTCAGTGTGCGTTACACAGAGATATGACGGACGAATGAAATATTGTAGCTCTGAGCAAGGCTTTTGTCGCCCCCAATAGATGCCACTCACAGCTCACTGGTTCAGGATATGCTGTTTCCAACGTAACGGACGCAGTCTTTTTTTTTTTTAGTAACAATGACGGAATTTCCCTCTTTAATGTGTTCCTAGCAACGGCAGCCTATGAAATAATAACTAAATGTAATGGTACAACAAAGAAATGTTCAGAATAGTACATTATGCAACGAGCCTATAATGGTAGTAATTAAGACGCGAGTATGTTTATGAAACGAACGCAAGCGAGTTTCATAATTTTCATACGAGCATGGTTTTTATGCTCGACCATATTGATTTTTTCCGGCAATTGGTGAAGTGAATTTGCGGGAATGTGCTTTGTGAAAGGCTGGAAGATGACGGTGAATTGATGTTAATTTGTGTGTTGTTTTTTTCGACTGAGCTGAATATTGTGTAATCTCGCGGTAGTTGTCTTTCGATTGCATAACCGACAATAATCGATACTTGCGCTTTCAAATTGCTATATTGGTATTTTCTGATTGGTGGAACACCTGAACTTTAATGAATTGGTGTACTCGAATGAGGTCCACTAAAGGGCTGCTACCAGGTGTATAATTACTACATTTCGGCATGGTCGAGCATAAAAGTTTAAACAAGTTTCTTTTCTTTTCAAATTTAGTATTAGGGTAGGTTAGGGTAATTGTAAACAAATGCTGTGAGAAATGAAAACTGTCAATATAAAAATTTTAATTCGGGGCAATATTTGAATTAACATGTTGGCTAACCTACAAAGCAGTTTGGCGCCAAATAGGAGTAACTGCTTAGTTGTGAACGAATGTTTTGTAAGAGTCAACAAAAAAAGCTGAGAAAGAATTTCGCTTCACCTTCATTTTTGGCATCGTAAGTAAACGTACAGTGCTATTTTTTAAGAATATGTTGTTTTATGATTAATGTATAGCAGTTAACATTTATTACAATGGTTTTGAGATCTCCCATAACCTCAGTTGATTAAATTATGACGTGTTTACATTTGCCCCATAGTTTGAATTGCTTGGGGTAATTGTAAACATGTTTTACTGTGGTTACATTTCGCACTTTTCAGTAATCAAAGAGACCCCCACCCAACTACACTGTAGAGGATTTAGAGAGGGTTGTCACAGATGTGAAAAATGGTAACTACAATTATCGTGAAGCTCAGGAGAGGTACTGAGTTCTTATATCGTCATATATCACAGGTTAAAGGGACGAAATCTACCAGTGACCAAAACTGGAGTTGGAAGGAGTACAGCTCTTTCTTCTGAAACAGAACAAAAAATGTTCAGTGTCTGATAGCCCGTGCGAAAATTGGTGTTTACAATTACCCCCCTCTCAAAGGGGTAAATGTAAACAGGTGGGGTAAATGTAAACTAGCAATTAAAAGATGAAAAAAAGGCAACCTTATTATTTTAAACCCATTTTCAGGGAAAAGAAAGATCTAAAAATAACACAATATTTCTTTGTCATGCTTACCCTTACTGAGGGTTGTGTATTGTTGAAATATATTTGAAATTAGTGAAAAATGTTTGCATTTATCATGGTCTACCCGATTTTAAAATGTAGAGACAAAAAATTATAACCTAAAATGAAAGTTCAGACTTGTGTAAAATAATTACATGAAATGAGGAAAACATTTGAAGGATATATCTATGATAATATTACACACAACTCTAACAAATGAAGTACGAGATTATAAGGGGACACGGAAATGCCTATGTTTATCTGATATTTTTAGAACTCAAGGACATGCAACTTGATTTCATGCTGAAAGAGTGTATTTTCTTTAATTTATTTCGAGACTGAGACAAGCTTTTTCTACTTGTATATATTTTGTCAACGATTTTCAGTAGTACGTTACACCCTGTAACATCACCAAAATATAACAAATAAAAAAGTTTCAGTAGATAAATCGCTCCTTTCCAGAAGGGCCATAGTCCAAAAACGATAAATTTCAAAAAAAATCTTGAAAAAAACTGTTATGTGTTACTCATACTTACTTACTGGCTTTTAAGAAACCCGGAGGTTCATTGCCGCCCTCACATAAGCCCGCCATTGGTCCCTATCCTGAGCAAGATTAATCCATTCCCTATCATCATATCCCACCTCCCTCAAATCCATTTTAATATTATCCTCCCATCTACGTCTCGGCCTCCCTAAAGGTCTTTTTCCCTCCGGCCTCCCAACTAACACTCTATATGCATTTCTGGATTCGCCCATACGTGTTACATGCCCTGCCCATCCAAAAGTCTGGATTTAATGTTTTTCTAATTATGTCAGGTGAAGAATACAATGCGTGCAGTTCTGCGTTGTGTAACTTTCTCCATTCTCCTGTAACTTCATCTCTCTTAGCCCCAAATATTTTCCTAAGCACCTTATTCTCAAACACCCTTAAAGTTTCACAACCATACAGAACAACGGGCAATATAACTGTTTTATAAATTCTAACTTTCAGATTTTTCGACAGCAGACTGGATGATAAAAGTTTCTCAACCGAATAATAACAGGCATTTCCCATATTTATTCTGAGTTTAGTTTCTTCCCGAGTATCATTTCTGTTTGTTACTGTTGCTCCCAGATATTTGAACTTCTCCACCTCTTCAAAAGATAAATTTCCAATTTTTATATTTCTATCTCGTACAATATTCTCGTCACGAGACATAATCATATACTTCGTCTTTTCGGGATTTACTTCCAAACCTATCTCTTTACTTGCTTGCAATAAAATTCCCGTGTTTTCCCTAATCGTTATTCAATAAAATAATAATTTTACAACTAACTAGCGCCGGGATTTGAAGCCAGTACTCCAGTGTTAGAATTTTACAGTCAAGCTGTCTAGCTTAGTCAGTTTTTCCATTTCATGGACTCATTCACGCTTTGTGTTAGAATAAAGTTAATTAATTCGTTTTCATTGTAGTTTATAATTGAATGTCTGTATAGTCATGTAATTTTTCAGCAGTAATGAGAGTTTAACATAGAAGTAACGTATTTACGTTCGTGTATTGGATTTTTGTTATTTTTAGATGATTAAATGGCTCCGTCTGTAATGACACTCCCGTGGGATCCGGCACGTCCCAAGTTTCCCGTCTGTTAATACTGTGCTAAATGTTCACTGGAGTGTTATAAAACGCTGATGAATCTTGGAGCGGAATGAATGCTAAATTAAAATGAAGTATCGCTGCGTTAGAGATGAGAAAACTTGCGGAGCGCTTTTCTTTAAGATGTGATGATGGAGACATCTGAGCTAAGGGAAAGGGATACAACGTGCGGTGCTAACTTCAAACCTCGTCGAGGGTACTCTCACGGTTGGGAGCCAATTATAGTTCGGATCACCTTACTTATTACCCTAAGGGTGAAACCTAACCATTCCCCCGCTATTACTACATATGCTAGTGGATTATGATGATTTTCTAGCTTGCAGGCTGAATTTTCTTTTGCCAACTTCGTTTCGAATTTCGGTACTTACAAATACTACAACTGGTAGTGATTTTGTAATTGTTATGTGGCAGCAGTTGCCGCTATTGCAAATTCTGAAAATTCAAATTGTTCTAGAATACTGGGAGTTAGTGAAATTTGATTAATTAGTTCTGTATTTGTGTAAAGTTTGATAAGTTGTAAACTGAAATTACAGAGTCTTTCATGAGTAAGGAGTCTATTCAAAAATAAAATATTTTGGATATTTTTTTGAAATGATGTTCATCCTCACGAGAAAGAACTCTTCCCGGTTCCAACTTAAAATAACCTAGAGCATGGCCTTCTATACGCCAAGGATAAAATTTTACAATCAACCAACAAATTTAATTACTATTATACTTGCTTCTTATTTATTCTTAACATTAATCGTAGTAGTAAAAATTACGAATATTTCAAAAGGGCCCCTACGAATAATTCCAAATAATAAATATAATTCCATCTTCCAAAGTTTAATATTCATGAAATAGCTATTAATAAACAAACATCCCCAATTCGATTAATCATTGATGGGATATAAATATTATTAGTAGTAATATTAAACCGCCATTCTACT
Organism: Periplaneta americana; assembly: GCF_040183065.1. Taxonomy (NCBI): domain Eukaryota; kingdom Metazoa; phylum Arthropoda; class Insecta; order Blattodea; family Blattidae; genus Periplaneta; species Periplaneta americana. The sequence goes on along the minus strand of NC_091124.1, from coordinate 2,756,133 downwards.
AACTTTCTTGGAAACAGTGTCGCTCAAATTAAGCGTTTATTCCGTAGACGAAGTGTTTCCAGGCAGGTGGATCGGTCGCACAGGCCCAATCCGTTGGCCTCCACGATCACCTGATTTGACTCCCCTTTACTTCTTTTTCTGGGGATTCGTCAAGGATCGTGTCTATGCGACTAAGCCACGCACCATTCCTGTATTAGTGGAACGAATTGAACACACGATACAAATGGTTACGCCCGACATGCTCACCAGAGTCCTTGAAGAGTTGAAACATCTTTTACATTTGTGCATTCGGAAGAATGGAAGGCATTTTGAAAATTATATACCATAGTTAGTCAACAATTGAAACTGTTTTTACATTTATGTGTTTTAATAAAGGTTTAAAACACTAACCATTCGCTTAATAGCTCTGCCGGAAAGAGGGGGGGTGTGTTTGTTTCCAAATCGACTTTACGGCACCGGGAAGGGTCCTTTCTCGTGAGGATGAACATCATTTCAAGAAATTATCCAAAATAGTTGATTTTTGAATAGATTCGTTGCTTATGAAAGACTATGTAATTTCAGTTTATAACTTATCAAACTTTATACGAATACAGAATTAATTAATCAAATTTCACTAACTTTCAGTAATCGGCTCAGAAATCTAGAACAATTTGAATTTTCAGAATTTGCAATACCGACAACTGCTGTCACTGCTGCCAACGTAACAATTACAAAATCACTAGCAGTTGTAGTAGGCCTACTTGTCAGTACCAAAATTCGAAATGAAGTTGGCAAAATAAAATTGAAGTTAAATTTCCGATAAACTCGTTACTTATGAACGACCCTGTATATAATACAAAAATTTTTAATAAATTAATATAGCAGAATTGGTTAAACATGGGCTGTCGCAATTTAGAGAAATTCTGTAAGGATTGTGAATTTTAAAATTGTGAATATAGTCAAGATGTATGGTATTGTGTGAAGTTAGTGAAAAGGCCACAATCTTTGTTTTAGAAATATTAAAAAAAAAATAGTAAATTTGAATCTAGCCATTTTTTTTTGTAAGATGGACGATATTGTTTGCTTTATGATAAGATTCATCGTGTGAAAATGGCTAGGTTATCATCTACCTTGCTTCATTAAATTATTTCTTCCCTCCCTCCATTTTAATTTCTTTCCTACTTCCCCTACATTTTCCTCTGTTATTTATTTCTTTTCTTCCTTTTTTAAATCCTTTTCATTCTTTCATTTCTTATTCCACAGTCTTCTACACAGTCGCGTTGATTATTTTCTTTAACTATCGCTGTTAACTTGAAACACTGTGACGGAAAATTAGCACGACGCCAGATATCGGACTAATGACGGGAAATACAAAAGTTGTATGCTCTTTGCAGCCTTGCAAAACGCCCAAGTCAGAAGTGGGATCTCTCTGATCGAATGGTAGTAAGTGGGATGGCCCACTCTGTAATCCATCTCTGTCACGCCAATGAAGCCGGGGTAATTGGATGTCCAAGACAATCAGTTCCTTCATTAGACACGGAATGCGATACTTCTATATGACCCAAATTAAACGCGGAGTGCGTGGGGTTAATTGGATCACCGGTAATTGTGGAATCACGAGCTTGTACAATTACAGTGCACTTCTGTGCGTTGTTGTTAATGTCATGGACATAAGTGTTTTAGTGACGTTGATGTGCACCGAGATGTGACGTCAGATGTCTGCCAGTAAGTCTGGGCAGAATTTTTTGTCTAGACTTTTTATATATAGGGTGTTCAAGAATTAAATTTTGTGTGGAGCCCGCTAAAAGATACAAGATCTCTTTATTAATTAATACTTTCCTATTCAAGCCCAAGCATTTCACTGTAAACCCAGCATTCTCCATTTTTTTTTTCAATTTTTTGCCTTCCTCTTAGTCTCCGCATATGATCCATATATCTTAATGCTGACTATCATCTGATATCTTCTTCTGCCCCGAACTCTTCTCTCGTTCACCATTCCTTCCAGTGCATCCTTCAGTAAGCAGTTTCTTCTCAGCCAGTGATCCAGCCAACTTCTTCTTCCCTTCCTGATCAGTGTAGTATTTACTCCAGTTTGTAGATGTAAACATAACTTCAGGTTATTTCATTTATAATTTTTTTTATTATTTCTCTCTTCTTAATTTTGTATAAAATATTTTATTCCTAGATTGCATTTGGTTTTTGTATTTCTGGTTGAGTGATAGAGAAGCACCATTACCATACTTCCATCAGATTAAATGGATGGATGAGTGGAGTGGACGAATGGGAAAATGGAATGGACGAATAGAATAAATTAATTGGAACAATGGAAAGAATGGAGTGAGCAAATAGAATGAATGGAGAACGAATGAAAAGATTGGAGTGAACGAATTGTAAGAATGTAAAGAAACGAATTTAAAGAATGGAGTGAAGGAATAAGATAACTGGAGTGGACAAATAGAATGGAGTGGACGAATAGAATAGAGTGGACAAATGGAATGGAAATAATGGAGTGAACAAATATAATGGAAAGGAGTGGACGAATAGAATGGAGTGGACGAATGGAATGGAGTAGACAAAATGGAGTAGACAAATAGAATGGAGTGGACAAATAGAATGGAAAAAATGGAGTGGACAAATGGAATGGAATGGAAAGGAATGGAGTGGACAAATGGAAAGGAGTGGACAAATGGATAGGGGTGGACAAATGGAAAGGAATGTACGAATAGAATGGAGTGGACAAATAGAATGGAGTGAACGAATAGAATGGAGTGGACGAATAGAATGGAGTGGACGAATAGAATGGAGTGGACAAATAGAATGGAGTGGACAAATAGAATGGAGTGGACGAATAGATTGGAAAGGAGTGGACGAATAGAATGGAAAGGAGTGGACGAATAGAATGGAAAGGAGTGGACGAATAGAATGTAAAGGAGTGGACGAATAGAATGTAAAGGAGTGGATGAATAGAATGGAGTGGACGAATAGAATGGAGTGGACGAATAGAATGGAGTGGACAAATAAAATGGAGTGGACAAATATAATGGAGTGGAGTAATAGAATGGAGTGGACAAATAGAATGGAGTGGACAAATGGAAAGAATGAAGTAGACGAATGGAATGAATAGATTGGATGAATGGAATAATGAAGTGCTGGGATAGAATGTATGGAGTGGACGAGTGGGATGGACGAATGGTTAAGCAAGCCAATAAACAATCTGAAATATTGATGGAAGAGATCTGTTCAATGGAAGTTAATGAATAATGAACAGGCGCTATTCAGTGTAAAAGTAGCTAAGGTTTGCCAAAGTATGCCAACGGATGAGTTTCAGCTTGTCAACCGATTCTGATGTAACATATCACGTTGTTGTTTAACGCACTTGTTTTCCATGAACTGTGTTCTTGCATAGCATGCAATTAACTTCACTACCACCGCATTCCATTCACGATGGACTTGTTGTACATTCTTTTTACCTCTCGAAGTTATTCTCGTAATCAGCCCTTGCCTATATGCCAGTCTTTCCCGCTTGGAGGGAAATAGGACACTTGCCGCTTCAAGTGCTAGTCGTGCTCGCTGACCTGTACATGCTTGAATTGACGTCGCTGTGCCAGATAAGGGGCGTGATTTGGGGGTAAGAAGGTGTCTGCACTACGGAGTCCCTGTGTTATAATGTGTCTTCGAGTCCTCATTTGTAGGTAGACGGTTAGGATATACTAGCTACTCTTAAGTGGGATCTTGTGGAATAATTTTACTTGCTTTCTTGAAACATTTTGTGTAGAAGTGCTTGAGTCTGTGTCATTAAGGGCTGTGGCAGGGACAACCTCGCAAAAGAGCACAGAATACCCAGACCATAAAAATCTACAGACCCGCTTTCTTATGTGCCAAATTTACTGTATCTTAAATGCAGATCGGTGAGAACTGTTGACACAGTAATTTTGAATGCATTCTGTTGGGTCAAAGGTGGTGACAGATTATTCATTCATGCTAGTGAGCGTTAAATTGTTTATTTCAAATATTGGCACGGTTGACAGCAATTACAGCACAAATCTTGAAAATTCTGAAGCTGAGATATTTTAACATTATTTGCCAGCAGTGTTGCCATATGTTGGGATTTATCCCTCGGCGTAGGGATTTTTAACACGAAAAAGGCTGTAGGGATTATTTGAAGATAATTAGGCCTACAAAAAAGGTAGGGATTTTCAGTGTGTGTGTTTTTTTTTTTTACACAATCCACAAACGATTAGAGAAAACATGGAAATTTTACTTGAAGCAAGTAAAGAGATAGGTTTCGAAGTAAATCCCGAAAAGGCAAAGTATATGATTATGTCTCGTGACCAGAATATTGTACGAAATGGAAACATACAAATTGAAGATTTATTTTTCGAAGAGGTGGAAAAATTCAAATATCTTGGAGCAACAGTAACAAATATAAATTACACTCGGGAGGAAATTAAACACAGAATAAATATGGGAAATGCCTCTTATTATTCGGTTGAGAAGCTTTTATCATCCAGTCTGCTGTCAAAAAATCTGAAAGTTAGAATTTATAAAACAGTTATATTACCGGTTGTTCTGTATGGTTGTGAAACTTGGACTCTCACTTCGAGAGAGGAACTGAGATTAAGGATGTTTGAGAATAAGGTTCTTAGGAAAATATTTGGGGCTGAGAGGGATGAAGTTACAGGAGAATGGAGAAAGTTACACAACGCAGAACTGCACGCATCGTATTCTTCACCTGACATAATTAGGAACATTAAATCCAGACGTTTGAGATGGGCAGGGCATGTAGCACGTATGGACGAACCCAGAAATGCATATAGAGTGTTAGTTGGGAGGCCGGAGGGAAAAAGAGCCTCTGGGGAGGCCGAGACGTAGATGGGAGGATGATATTAAAATGAATTTGAGAGAGGTGGGATATGATGATAGAGGTTAGATTAATCTTGCTCAGGATAGGGACCAATGGCGGGCTTATGTGAGGGCGGCAATGAACCTTCGGGTTCTCCAAAAGCCGTAAGTATTTGTAAGTAAATTTTTCATCGATTTACTTTTAAATTCAGTCGCTCGTATTTTAGACACTCGCGAAAATAATTCAGACTTGTGGGCGTTTACTTATTTTCAAGCCTGGGCTGGGGTACTGAGTTTGGTTCCATCTCACTATAATCTTATTCCAGCAGCGTGCAGCCGGTTTAATCTTTTTCCTCTCCCGTCAGGAATCGCACGTAACGGCCTCCTGTAATCGCTAACAAGCCGTGCACACCTGGTGCTTTATTAATTTCTGAAGGCCTTTCCCGACTGCCGTTTTCTTTGCAATGTTTTAGTTGAGCCAAGTTCGCTTATAACGCGGCGAAAATTGAATTCAGAAGAATTTCACGTTCAGGTAGAGATCAGCAGTCTACTGGGCCGTGCATTTCACACGCCACCGGGCAGTTGTTTTCTTTACATCCCTCACAAAATTCGACGAAGCGGCCCTTTTCCGCCTCTTCTTTCATTTACCATTTCTTCTATCCCCCCTTTCTTGTCTCTGTTCTACTTCTTTCCGTTTATACTTTCGACTTCTCTTTTTTAATGCTATTGTGCACACCAGTCGAGAAAAATAACAAAAATTACATTGCCCCTTATGGGAGATATGTCGATGCCACCCGCAATACATTCGTTACTTTTTTTTAATTCATGGCCCACTTTAACTACAACATTGATAGAATAAAATGCGCAACCTGTGGTTATTATATTAGCACAGTGTACTATATACAGTCGCGAAGCTCAATATGTAGTAAAAATGCAAACATGGATAGTTGCCCACCACTAGGATCGCTACTATCGCCTCATCATCGCAGATCTCTCTCCTAGCAGACGACAAAATATGTTACACTTTCATTGTCGTGTTCTTTTGGAAAAATTAACACCTTCCTTCCATTATTGAAATATTAAATGCATAAAGTTAATTTATTATTTTAATGAAGTATATTAAATTCCACCATAAACTCGAAGATACCTGCAAGAAATAGGTTAATATTATTTTTGTTTGTGCAAAACGAACTGAAATTTACTATAATCGCTTCACTCATTCAAGATTATAGCGATAATTAACTATGAAACCAATAAATATTAATTTGCATTTCCCTTTACAACAATAATAATGGAAATATGAATTAATGGAGTAACTTACGTGTACCGGTACTTGTAGTGTAGGCTTACGTAGTTAACAAAGTGGGATGAGGTTAAGCAATAATAATCACACCAGAATTGGAAATAAAACGTGATTAATAAATTTTATTGTAACAGACTTTTTTCTACGTCTCTAGTAAAGTAACAAATAAAAATAACAACAAAATTAACAGCTGTAATTAAAAACATATCCTTTGAAAAAAAAAAGAGTAGGCCTAAGCAATAATAATCCCACCAGAATTGAAACTAAAACGTGATCAATAAATTTCATTAAAACAAACTTAATGTTTCTACGTCTCTAGTAAAATATTATTATTCCAATTATTGTATTTTAGCCATTAACATTTTCATTACAACCAATAACGAACATTTCACAAGCATCAATGTAAAATACGCAACGAGCTAGCACTCGATGGAAATACGATTCAGTCCAAAGTCGACCGTGGACAGTCTATTGTTTCTAGTTGCTAACCGCTTGGAGCGCTTTATCACGAGATTTGCAAAAAATCACCTCAAGCTTCGCGACTGTATATAGTAGACTGTGATATTAGTGCATACATCCTCAATTGTTTTTATTTGTTATTTACTTCTTTATTATTTTAAGAGGTTAAAAACGTCGCAGAATTTTCTGAAAGAAATCATCCATCCATCTGTGCGTGCAATGCGATACATAATCGAAACTTGTGCTTAAATTTCATGAAAAAAAAAACAGGAATTATAATTAGGGTGATTTACATTTAAAAAAAGAACAATATGAAGAGCTCTTTAAAGTAGTAAACTCAATAAGTAAATTTTATGGGTTGGATTATTTCTGCGCTGAGCAAGCCCAACGGGAGGTCCTTCACTGCAAACCCAGCATTCTCCAATCTTTGTTATTTTCTGCCTACCTCTGTGTCTTCGCATATGATCCATATATCTTAATATCGTCTATCATTTGGTACCTTCTTCTGATGTACAGGGTGAAAGAGAAAAATAGCCTTGCTGATTTTCAGAGCGAATAGCTAATGTTATATGTAACAAAAAACTATGTCATCATATTGCCGGAAAGCTAATAGTTTTTCAGAAAAAATACTTTTCCTCAAATGTTTAACACCCTCTTATTCGGTAATTATTGCGAATATAATCGTGATTTCTGTCCATATCAATAGGAAAAGTAATAAAGAAGAATTTATCCCTCTGGCGTGTTTCAATAGCGTGGACGGTTTTCGTATAAATTTAATTTTAAAACCCTTTAATTTCAAGCCACTGCACGATGCGAGCAGGTTGCAACGTAGCGCCAGAGAACAGCTAGCGAGACACAGAGTTCGCTGACCTCTTACATCTGTATCACGAGTAGTGTGTGTTAGCGACGATGTTACCGGACTGCTGAAACTTCCAACTTAATTTTCGAATCGAAAAATCGAAGGAGAATTGGGAGGAAAATTTAAAAGGTACGCAAAACGCGTCCTTGCAAGGGGTTGGGGGCTGTACAAAACTAAATATGTGAGCTCCAGGCCTGTTGGCCACTAGTCTCACTCCGGGTTACGATGCTCCCCTGAAGGAGCTCTAGAAAATTTTGAAGGGGAAGCCGAAATTGGACGTAACCTCTTAGGTACCACATACGCGAGGGGGACTGAGATTTGATCAAGTGATCACGGAACGGGAAGAGGAAGAGTTGGCTGGTGTTTGCCTTAGGATGGCAAGACGCCGTCATCTGTTGTTCGATGACAAAACATGTGAAGGCCGTCGGAAGAAGCGCCGTGAAATCTAATCTGCAATTTGAGAGGTCCCTGTCCTTTCAATTTGCGACTTATTGAGTGACCTCGTATATTTAATAGACTATCTATAGTATCTGAACTAGGGCATACATCGTTTATAATAAGGGTGGAATATATATGGGGAAGGGCATATAGATCCGTGGCCCATTTCTCATAGGGCTCATCCCGACATTTGTCTTACGCCTGAGGAAAACCACGGAATACCTTAGGCGAGATGAGTTGTCTCATGTATAAGAGACTAGCCAATTTGGCTATTATGTAGGAGGTGATTGTTGTCATGAGCCTTGTTGAATCGTCTCAATTTCGAGACCAGCCATTTGGCTATATGATGGCTCAATTACGAAGAGGGGGGAGAGATGTAATTAGTTAATTAATTTAAAGTAATTAGGGAGATTAATGGGGATATGAGTGCAGGTCCGTGGCCCATTTCATTTAGGGCTCATCCCGACATTTGTCTTAGCGCCTTAGGAAAACCACGGAAAAACCTTAAGCAGGATGAGTTGTCTCAATATCAGAGACCAGCCAGTTGGCTCTTAGGTTGAATGACTCTATGAATCGATGGATATGTACTAGTCCATTGGCTCTATGATAGTTCCATCGATCAACAAAAGTAGATATTGTTAGGGAGGGATTTTGTTTAGCCCAGTTAAGACAAGGTCATTTTAAAGCGGTTGCACTATCCAAGGAGTCTCATGGAGTTGAGTCGTGGCTACCAAAACCTGGGAGTAACGCCAGCCTCCCTGTCCTCCTGTCTCAATAGTATAGCTAATGGACCTGTCTGGTGTCTACTTAATTTTCTAGTTAACCATACATTTATTCACAAAACATAATATAGGTTTTCTATTTATTTAAGTGTACCCTATCGCCTCTTTCAACCAATATAATATACATTATTGTAACGCTAGTTCAATTTTTTCACATATTCAAAAAAAAAAAAAAAAAACTTTTCTCAACCTCTAAATATTTAACAAAGCGAAATTTTCACAAATTGTTTACTTGCACTTTTTTACATGTACCAAAACAATGTTTCTTTTATAATTTGTTATTTTTTTATTTATTGGTTATAAGTTTGTTATTTAACGGTGCTGTATCAACTACTACGATATGTAGCGTCGTTGGGATTGGTGATAACAAGATGGTATTTGGCGAGATGAAGCCTAGGATTCGTCATATGTTACCTGACATTTGGGGAAAACCCAACTAGGTAATCAGCCCAAACGGGAATCGAACTCATTCCCGAGCAAAACTCAGGATCAGCAGGAAAACGCCTTACCCGATTGAGCTACTCCGTGGATGAAATTTGCTAAATCTTGGAGATGTTATATGGAGCAATTTACTAAAGATCGTTGAAAATGTACGAATGGAAAAAAAATTATTCATTAAGGAAATAAATTCAAGAACAAATCTATATATATAATTTGAACAGGTAATGGAAATTAAGGGAAAACGGCTGAACGGATTTTAATGAGTGACCCCTCATTTTCATGCCTGGCATCCAAAGTTTTTCGGAAAAGTAGTAGCTTTTAGTGAAATATCAATTTTTCTACATAATTTTCCTATTTTCCAAAATCCATCTGTTGTCAGTTTTGAGAACTAATTTTATTGAATCACGGCCGACTTGATTGAATTTCAGAACAAAACACACACTACAATAAACAATAGGCTATTACACGAAGGCCATGACCTGCAGGATTGCCGACATATTTAGAGCTCAATTCAATTTGTTATTAAAAACTGATTCTGCAGTGTATAATTTTCTGAGTACAGCTGTGTATTGGATATTCAAATCTACGAAACTTGAGGTGGTTTGATGACATTATTACCATTAGAAATTAAATATTATTATAGTTAGTATCATGATGCGTCTATTCTTAATTAATTGTACATAATATTGATGCTATATCGATGACATGAAAGTGAAACGTTTTGAGGTTATGTAAGTAAATGTAGAGAATATCTTAATTTAGATCTTCATTTCTATAATTTGCTGAGTGGCTGCTATATATAAAACTACAAAACTTAAGTAAGATAATAATATTGTTATTAAAAATCAAATATTATTATACTTATTAACCCAGTGGGGTTGGGTCTTTTCATATACTTAATGGCGGTGTAGTGTAGATATTGATATGTCATTGTTTTCAGTTTTGGCAAAAATTACAGTTCCTAAGGAAAGATAAAAAGGTATTACTTACTGATAAAATAAGAGGCTTAGAAAATTTTGTAGTCTCCAGATCATTTCAGCAAGATCTCTTAGTAGGATAAAATGATTTTACGCTCTACATTTCAAGTTCTACATGCAGCAGCTATACGAAAATGCTATTGTTCGAAAGCTTAGCAAACCTCACATTTTTTTAACTTTTGCCTACAATCCACAATGACCTGAAATAGCTACTGCTATCGTCCTGACATTGATACTTGGGTTTTCGCGTTGAAACTCAAAAACTGAAGTTGGATAGGTTCAAGAAAAAGTATTTACTTACTTACTTACTTACTGGCTTTTAAGGAACCCGGAGGTGCATTGCCACCCTCACATAAGCCCGCCATTGGTCCCTATCCTGAGCAAGTATTTTGCCTAAAAAATCCATTCAGAGGGAGTATGTTTCATTATTATGGACGCAAATAACTATCAAAAAGACAAGTAGTCTTGATTGAAAATAAATCTGAAAAATGTTTATTTGAACGTCTAACGAACTTAGTTTGCAGCAGCATTTGCTGCACAAGCCACTAGTATTTTATATAAAGTCAAGTTATGTGTACAAGAGTTGTAAATTATCAGCTGTCTAGCTTCAAATGTTTTCGAGAAAACGTTCCTTACGTAAGACATAATTGAACATTGTCAAGACAGACAATTCAGTATCCATTTAAGTCCAAATGAATCCAATTCCCTGTAATGAAATATTATTATTCAAACAAGTGATTGGTGGATGTGTGTCGTGACTAGTCTTTCTCGTTAGCCACGGATATGTGAATCGTTTCGACTATCAATTGCATTGTTGTCTGGAGACTAGGCCTCCTGGAGTGAGGAAGCGATTATGAAGTAATTAACGAGAAGGCTCCGCCTTGTTAAATTTAAATGCGGGGAGCATGAAGCCAGAAATGAAAAGAAATATCAAACTTTTATTTCAAATTCCTACATACATACGTGTAGTAATCTTACACACATCCATCGAAGCTTGCATTATTATGTTTGAGAGCTGCTAAAAATGTGTGTAAACCGTAGCAGTTCCCTTTAATTAACACATACAGGTGCTGTAAATCGTGGGGGATTGTTATGCCTCGGAAAAGTTTTTGATTTAATTTTTTATTTCCTCGTTTTCCATTTGGTTATAAGTATAGCAACGGCAAGAATCATGCAATAAGACGATTTGAATTAGTTAAATCGTGGAACATAATTTACAGTGCTGCCAAACCAATGAGTAAATCCTTCTAGTCCATTGACAATGTTACTGAATTAAACTGAACTGTTTCAGTGTCTCTTTTAAGACAAATTTGATACTATCTACAGTCCCTCCTTCTCAAATTGAAAGATTTGACGCTGGTATTTCTTAAAGCGCGGCGGACTGCAAAGAAAACAACTAACGGAATGTTCATATTATTTTTTGTTGTTATGTCAATCAATGCCAAATTTCTGGCAATAAAGCCATGATCTCTGTTGCTCTCCTATGTCTTGCATAGATACTGCAATTTTCTTTTAATTTATATTTTCGTGCCAACTTCTTTTCTGTTATTGTATTATTAAAATTATGGCATAAATGAAAATGTTATACATCTTGATTACACAACTTTTAACACTGTATCACTTCGGAATATGTATGGTAAGACTTTCCTGTGTTAAATTTCAACGTACCTCCATTACATGTTTCGATCTATTTATGGGTCATCTTCAGAACTGGTCGTTGTTGGTCTACATATTAGAAATTGAAAACAACAAATCCATAAATTTTCTAGACATCACAATAACAAAAGTAGACAACAAACACACATTCAATATAGAAAACCGACGACAACAACAACAACACACATACACAACACATCCAACCACCCCACACAACGCAAACAAGCTGCATTCCGAACAATGGTACACAGACTACTCAACATACCAATGAACCAACAGGATTACAACGAAGAGTTAAACACAATCAAATACATAGCACAAGAAAACGGATACAACCCTAACATAATAGACAACATAATACGTAAGACAAAACACAACCACAAAAAACATAAGAATACAACACAAACACAAGAACACAAAAAATACATCACACTAACATACGAAAACAGAAAACACACACAAGATTGCAACCTCATTCAAGAAATTAAATTACAACATCGCACACAGAACAAATAACACTCTACAAAAACATCTCAACACACAAACAACACAAACAAACAAATACAACCACACAGGCGTATACAAACTCAAATGTAACACCTGCAACAACTTCTACATAGGACAGACAGGCAGATCATTTCAAACACGTTACAAAGAACACATCACAACCATAACAAAATTACAAAACACCTCCACATATGCAGAATACATCACAAATGCTAACCACACCCACAGAGACATCAACACAGACATGTAAATACTGCACATCCAACCAAAAAGCCAGAACCAGAACAATATGAAATATACAGACACACGAAAACACACCCCAACGAATTTCTCAACTCACAACTTAACTTCAAAACACACACACTCTTTGACTCTACACTATACCACAGGAATACACCCTCACAGGAAACAGAACACGTGGCACCAAGACCAACAACGACCAGTTCTGAAGATGACCCATAAATAGATCGAAAAATGTAAAGGAGGTACGTTGAAATTTAACAAAAGAAAGTCTTACCATACATATTCCGAAAATGTTATATTTTACACGAAACGTCATCAATTTAATTGTCAATACAGGTCTACCTTTACGAATTTACCCCGATGGCGAGCTTATGTGAGGGCGGCAATAAACCTCCCAATTTCTTAAAAGCCATTTGTAAGTAAGTAAGGTATAATTTGTATTTCAGTAAAAAAAAAAAATCTTTTGTTCTTAACTTCTACGACAAATTGCCTGGTCTTTATTAATCAGGTGATCTTTTCGTACCTTGATTTTTATTCTAATTGTAGTTGTAAATTTAATATTAGGGGAGAGTTGGGTAGTATCGGACATCGGGTAATATCGGACAGTGCGTTTCTTTCATATACCACCAGATCTTAATACCTGAATGACATGGTTACGTTTCTGTATGCGACGTCACAGAAACGTAATCTTGTTATACAGGTACTACCATCTGGTCGTAGATGAATTACCCGATGTCCGATATTACCCAACTCTCCCTGATAGTAATTGTATTCCTCATGCTGTAGTTGTAGAGGGGAGAGAAGGCCTGTTGGTCTTATATCTACCTTACTTACTTACAAATGGCTTTTAAGGAACCCGAAGGTTCATTGCCGCCCTCACATAAGCCCGCCAGCGGTCCCTATCCTGTGCAAGATTAATCCAGTCTCTATCATCATACCCCACCTCCCTCAAATCCATTTTAATATTATCCTCCCATCTACGTCTCGGCCTCCCTAAAGGTCTTTTTCCCTCCGGTCTCCCAACTAACACTCTATATGCATTTCATTTCTGGATTCGCCCATACGTGCTACATGCCCTGCCCATCTCAAACGTCTGGATTTCAAGTTCCTAATTATGTCAGGTGAAGAATACAATGCGTGCAGTTCTGTGTTGTGTAACTTTCTCCATTCTCCTGTAACTTCATCCCGCTTAGCCCCAAATATTTTCCTAAGCACCTTATTCTCAAACACCCTTAACCTATGTTCCTCTCTCAGAGTGAGAGTCCAAGTTTCACAGCCATATAGAACAACCGGTAATATAACTGTTTTATAAATTCTAACTTTCAGATTTTTGGACAGCAGACTGGATGATAAGAGCTTCTCAACCGAATAATAACAGGCATTTCCCATATTTATTCTGCGTTTAATTTCCTCCCGAGTGTCATTTACATTTGTTACTGTTGCTCCAAGATATTTGAATTTTTCCACCTCTTCGAAGGATAAATCTCCAATATTTATATTTCCATTTCGTACAATATTCCCGTCACGAGACATAATCATATACTTTGTCTTTTCGGGATTTACTTCCAAACCGATCGCTTTACTTGCTTCAAGTAAAATTTCCGTGTTTTCCCTAACCGTTTGTGTATTTTCTCCTAACATATTCACGTCATCTGCATAGACAAGAAGCTGATGTAGCCCGTTCAATTCCAAACCCTGCCTGTTATCCTGAACTTTCCTAATGGCATATTCTAAAGCGAAGTTAAAAAGTAAAGGTGATAGTGCATCTCCCTGCTTTAGCCCGCAGTGAATTGGAAAAGGATCAGATAGAAACTGACCTATACGGACTCTGCTGTATGTTTCACTGAGACACATTTTAATTAATCGAACTAGTTTCTTGGGAATACCAAATTCAATAAGAATATCATATAATACTTCCCTCTTAACCGAGTCATATGCCTTTTTGAAATCTATGAATAACTGATGTACTGTACCCTTATACTCCCATTTTTTCTCCATTATCTGCCGAATACAAAAAATCTGATCAATAGTCGATCTATTACGCCGAAAACCGCACTGATGATCCCCAATAATTTCATCTACGTACGGAGTTAATCTCCTCAAAAGAATATTGGACAAAATTTTGTACGACGTCAACAAAAGTGATATTCCTCGAAAGTTACCACAGTTCGTTTTGTCCCCCTTTTTAAAAATAGGTACAATTATGGACTCCTTCCATTGTTCTGGTACAATTTCCTTTTCCAAAATAGCAAGTACAAGTTTATAAATTTCGCTATATAATGCACTTCCACCCTCTTGTATTAATTCTGCTGGAATTTGATCGATACCTGGAGACTTGTACTTTTTCAGATTTTCTATCGCAATTTCGACTTCTGAAATCGTGGGTTCGGGTATAAATGGCTCAGCAGTTTGTATTTCAATATCGTCCCGATCATTTCTATTTGGCCTATGTACATTTAGTAGTTGCGCAAAATAGTTTTTCCATCTGTTTAGGATTGATGAAGAGTCTGCAAGCAAGTCACCATTCTCATCCTTGATCACGTTTACCCTTGACTGATATCCGTTCTTAAATTCCTTTATACCCTTATATAAATCTCGAATGTTTTTATTCCTACTATTTGTTTCTACCTCATTCAGTTTTTCCTTCAAGTAACCTCTCTTTTTATTCCTAAGTGTACGACTTGCTTCCCGTCTTTCATTGAAATAATTATCTCTATTCTCCTCAACTGGATCCTGTAAGAATTTCAATTTTGCCTGTTTCCTTCTTTCTAATACCATGCAACAATCTTCATCAAACCACGGTTTCTTTTTCTTAGTTTCATAATAACCTATGCTCTGCTCAGCTGCAATTTTGATACTATCTCTGATATTTTCCCACACGCTATTAACATCTAATTCTTTCTCAACTTCGTCGGAACTTTCTAAAGTGGCAAACCTATTCGAAATTTCGACCTGATAATTTTGCTTAGCTTCCTCGTCCTTTAATTTCAAAATATTGAATTTAGTAATATTAACTTGTTGCTCTACTCGCTTGGCTACTGATAATCTTTCTCTTAATTCTCCAATCACCAAATAATGGTCAGAATTACAGTCTGCACCTCTGAAAGTTCGAATATCTACTATACTAGTATGTCTCCGTTTATCTATCAAGACGTGATCTATTTGGTAGTGTGTCAATCCATCTGGAGAAGTCCAAGTATATTTATGTATATCCTTATGGGGGAATGTTGTACTTTTGACAATTAAATTTTTCGATGTGGCAAAGTTGACTAATCTAACTCCATTGTCACTACTAATTGCGTGTAGGCTCTCTTTTCCAATAGTTGGTCTAAAAATATCCTCCCGTCCTACTTTAGCGTTGAAATCCCCCAATAAAATTTTCATATGATATCTAGGGAACTGATCAAAAGTATGTTCCAATTCCTCATAGAAGCTATCCTTTATATAGTCGTGTTTCTCTTCTGTAGGGGCGTGAGCATTTATAACTATGATGTCGCACCATCTACCCTTAAGTACTAAATATGATAACCTGTCACTGATAAATTCGACCTTTTTTACTGCTGATTTTATTCTTTTATGTACAAAGAATCCTGTTCCTAATTGGTGATTATTGTTTCCTTCCCCATAATACAACAAGTAATCTCCTATTTGTGATATGCCATTCCCATCTAACCTAACCTCTTGTACTCCCACAAAGTCTATTCTATATCTAGCTAGTTCTTTTGCTACTAATGTTACCCCTCCTGTTCTATAAAGACTAGTTACGTTCCAAGTGCCAAATCTCAAAACCTTATTCCTTTGCTGTGGTCGTGCCAGAGAATCAGTCCTATTCCGAGGCTTACTGTAGGAATTCGTAACAAGCTGTTTTTTACGGTGATGGGTTGTTAGCCCTTCGCATAGTAACTTACTAAATAAATAAATTTAGTGTCCACAAAAGGCATAAATTCTTTCGACAAGCTGGCACTGAATATTTCTTGCAAATGCGTCGATAAATAAAAAGAGAAAATCAGCATCACGTTGCCGAGAGGTAACTGGAACCCAATGGAGCTAACAGCCGCAACATCACCACAAAAATTCACACCGCAGATCAAACCCTGGCTGAGTCTGTCTTCCACATCGACGGATGTCAAATTGGAACATTCACAGATCGCTGAATATTGCAGATTCAAAGTTTTACCTGCGCGCTCCTGAGGCATTCACGATCATTGGCATGTTAAAAAACCTTCAGTTCGATTTTTGTCGGTACTTGGGTCGATCCTCTATAAAAGACAACGTCGATCTGCTCCTAGATAGCCGAGGAACACCAGAGGATGTGATTTCTGTTGTACAGAACAACATGGTTGTATGTAGAGTTGTAGAGTCTCGTTTGATACCGTAGAATAGGATATAAGCTTAGCAGTGTAGAAAACGGTGGTTTTTCTAGTTGCATTCGGAGGATACAGTGCAAGCTTACATACACCAAGGCTTTGTTAATTGTATATATAACAGGCGATGTCATCAATGTTATTAAAATGACGATATAATAAGCAGGTTTTATAACATACGGCTTTGTGTTCTAACGGTCGTTATTCGTGACTACAAATCATGAGATCCCGGGTTCGATTCTTGTCCTGAGCATAGAAAAGTTTTACTCAAAGAGATTGTTTAATACTTGCAGTCGTAAACATCTAGAACAGTCTTGTCAAGGTCACTCGCCACTACCAGAGGGTTATGGCTGTCGTGGCAATAGTAGCAGCTGTCTTCCTATAGAAAATAATCTACTATGAAACTACAGGGACATCATTTTATTTTTACTAACATTTCTAATATTAACCTGGCTATACTCTTGGATTAACGGTTGAGAACCGGAAACACAGTTTGCTACTCTCTTCCATGACTGGGGTTCGGTGATACTGGCGTAATATACAAACAAATCACTTTACTAGGTATAGAAGGGAAGAAAAGTAGTTCATCCATTTACGTAAACTACGAAATATCGCGATTTTGAGTTTCATAATTTTCATTAGGTTTTTGTTTAATCAAAATACAGTACTGTATTAACAATGAGTGTTTTTACTCACGAATTGAGCTGTCCATGTGGACGTATTCATTATGCAGTGTATATTATACTGTCTGGAACACATTAGCTTACAATATAGAGAATGAAGTTAAATTGAAAAATAATCATAATATTGATATTTAAACACATTTTTAAAAATGGTGGCCGTTCATTTCGATACAGGCTTCAGTTCTTTTGTGCATATTATCGCACTATAGACTATTGTACGTAATTCCAATTAACATTTTCGTCCTTTGTACTAGTAACTCATGTTGAAATAATTCTGTACCTACTCTATAAAAGAGTACCTTACGTACTGTAAATTCAATCTTCACTTCCGTCCGATCCGCACAGATAAAATTACTCAGACATGCTATCTACTGTCCGTCCAAGTGGTTATGTCGTAGGGTCGTAGAAAGGGAGGAAATCACGTGACAGTTAATTACGTAACGAGGCCCTTTTATTTAAGTTATTTTAAACAGTTGTATAGTATTACACAGACGTCTAATTCCTAACAGAAATTAAGTTTTCAGAAAAGAGCTAAGACAACCCAACCACTAGCCTTTACAGAGGGGCGAGCAGAAGCGGGTGGGGGAAACCGGGATGCGATGTAGGCAAACGGACGACAGTACCTGTGCGAAAATATGATTCAATATTGAAAGCTCTTTCGTCACTGGAAAACTTGAAGATATTTTTGGAACGTACTATACTAACTCAGTACTGTTTAAGGCGACTTTGACTGCGTAAGCGGCCTTGATTCTGTGAGGAGGACATTGGAAGTTTACTAGTAGAGGGGGTGGAGGTGAAATACATGGAAAAACCCAGGTACAATAAAAATTGAAGTAAAATAAATTGATGTCCCTGTAGATCAGCCGTGGCGAAAAGGCCATGGTGCGCCGAGCCACTGTGTAAGCTGCAACGTGCATAGCACCTATGGAGGGAGGCGGGAAGTTAATGTTTAGGACGCGTAACGAAGAAAGAAATGAACAAGAAAACATAGGACACATTATCACAACCTAAAATTAACTGTCTTCAGAATGTCTCTGAGACAAAGTTTCAGAATCAGGAATTATGTCACTTACTGCCAATCGTAGTTGATCACGAAGGTAGACTATTTGTCTGTCAGTCGTGATCTAAATTTGATTTCTACTATTTTCATTGTTGAAAATAATTTTTCACAAACGTAAGTTACAGCGAACAATGCTTCAACAGAGCAAGCGAAAGAACGAAGCTTCAAATATTTATTTTTTTCCAAAGATTTGAAAAGTTCAATATTTGTCAAGTCCTTACATCTAGCTTTCATTTAACGTCACATTGTAAATCTGTGAGTTTAAATTGAAAATCTAACCGCATTTTTCGTACATCTGCTGTAAAAGAATCGACGTACAGAGATGATAATGATAATAATAATAATAATAATAATAATAATAATAATAATAATAATAATAACACTTAACCTTTTAATGTTTCATCAGTAACATGTAGTATAATGCCGTTTTATGTTATACAACCGTTTTCCTAGTAATACTTGTGAACAAATCATACATTTAATATTTTCATCATATTGTAAGCAAAAGAATGCGTCCTCCCATCCTACTTGAAACTTTCGTTTTTTATAGAGGTACATGGTTTCGAGAGAGATATCCCGACGATACGCCACTCGCAGGTCCGAGACAAATACAAATAGAACGGAGTTTGACTCAGTGAGTAAGAGGGTGGGGGTTGTAGGTAGGAAGCGAGGGAAATGCACTGCGAGCCACAATGTGCTCGTGAGTCGCATTTTCGTCGCGGCTGCTGTAGATGAATTGACATGTTACGTGTCTCAAATTTTGAATTTGGTTAACCTGTGTTTATGTTGGCTGGCTTGTACTCATGAGAGATGTAATTGGTCAATTATACACAAATAGCATCAGAATGCATAATATCGACTTTACATATCGTTATTGACATACATATCGATATGTCTAACCGGTTCCTTTCTCGGTTTACTGTCAGTCAAAAATCTTCACGTTCACTTTCTTCGCTTTACGTTATCGTTCTGGTTCTAGTTCCCGGTTTATTGTGGACAGCCTTTACATGAGGAAACGGGAGAAATCCAAGAAAAATCCCAACTGAGACCTTCTGGACTTGGACACGGAAATTCCGACTTAAACTAAATCCAGAAAAATTAGAGTCAATCATTGTGGGCCATTGACGTTTGTTAAGCACTATTACCATACCAAATTTGTCCCCGATTAAAATACACGGCACCGAAATTCCGTTCAGTGAATCAGTAAAGAATCTAGGTATTTATATGGATAAAAGTTTAAATTGGAACATTCAAGTTGCAGAAACCTGGAAAAAAGTATTCTCATTAATCCACTCGTTTAGGCGATTGAAGAATTTTCTGTCCTTTTCCATGAAAAAAATGCTAGTGCAAACACTCGTGATGCCCCACTTCGATTACTGTGATATTCTGCTTACTGACCTAAGCGTTACTTCGGCGCAGAGACTACAGCGTGTTCATAATATGTGCGTCCGTTTCGTCTGCAATATTCGCCGGGCTGATCACGTAACACCATCCCTCGAAATGTTGTCCTGGCTCCGTCTAGAAGATCGTAGGAAAATCCACTGTCTTTCCCTTCTCTTTCACATATTGCATTTCTCCACTCCTGTCTATCTTGTGTCTCGTTTTCAAAATCTATCCACCCATCATAACCTAGACACACGATCACAACACTCCTCAATATTATCCATTCCCTCCCACCGAACATCCTCATATTCATCTTCTTTCACTGTGGCTGTTCTTCGGCTTTGGAATTCCCTACCGAGTAATGTCAGGGACTGTCAGACATCAAACCAATTTAAGAATAGGCTAACGAAATATTTTTCTAACAATTCTTGTTAGCAATAATAGCTCTTTCAGGTTTCTCAATGTTTAATGGTTATATATATCACAGATAAATATCTAAATTATCTCATTATTATTATTATTATTATTATAACTATTTCTTACCAATGTTTATTATTGTCACACTAACATTAGTTATCCAACTTTCATTATTTACTTTCATGTTGTTTAATGGTATAGATATTAATGTAATAACCAGGCTTCGAGACTTTGGACCCTTCATAAGCATTTGTGATTAATTATGCACAATGTTAAGGGTGAAAATAAACATGTATCAATTTTAATATCTTCATCTATCCTATTGGTCGTCTTTAGGAAGTGCAGTTATAGTACCGAATTGCAATGTACTACAAGATACATTTTCAGTGTCTCAAACGTAAATCTTTTTCGGTTATCTGCCAAAGTTTGTACTGTGAAAAGCTGCGTTCTACGTCGCATGACGTGATAGGAGCAAAACGAAAAAACCTATCATCATTGCAGTCTCTAAGAGACAGTCCATATTCTTGGGTGACTCTATGTCCACTAATTTGCAATATTTATGTTACACAATGTTCCATATCCGTTATTTTTACATAAAATTGATTTCCACTTTGTTTTACATGTTCAGTACCCGGTGTACTTGGTGCCTCATTAATTCTGTGTGTCATTTCCTCAATTAATTTGAGGGCTTCCGGCATCTCTTGCTCTGACTTTTCCAACCGTGTAATAGTTTCAGACACAGTTTGAAAATAGTTTTGTATGAAACCCAAATTATTCGTCAGAACCTTCAAATCTAAAACGTTTTTCTTTGCGTGCTTTTCGGCATTCATTCTACAGTACCCCCACCCACTGTACGCTTTACCACTATACTCAGTACGCGGTTATGCGGATTTTCCACTGAACTGCTCTATTGGGTCCGAAGTCTCGAAGCCTGGTAATAACTATGTAAGCAATTGTATTCAATTAGAATTAGAGTCTGGCTGGGCGGAAGAGAATGCCTACTGGCCCTAGCTCTGCCAGATTAAGTAAATAAATTGTTATTATTATTATTATTATTATTATTATTATTATTATTATTATTATTATTATTAGTCCGCCACAAGTGTCACTATGGATTTTTAATGAAAATTCCAGATCTGTCAGGGACTCGAACCCGGACCGTCCCCTTGAGAAGCTGAAGGTCTGACCAATCAGCCACCGCAGGACTCTATATTTTACGCTATTTTTTTTAAAGCTGTTTCTACTTCTGAATTTGATTAAACCTACTGCTCCAAGCTGTCTGCACCACCCTGTATTTACAGCCTTCTTATGTGGAGGAGAACATATTCAGAACGTTGCCACTTGAGAAGTACTTGCAGTATGCACTAACCCCTTAAGTATTTGAATGACATCGCTGCTCCAGTCTTGTAAAAAGTGAAGCGGGTTGCATACTCTTGCACGGCCTGTGTTTGCAGATAAATTCAGTTCGACAGGGCAGAACATAAAATGGATTAAACAGTGTTTTCACATGCAAAAGCGTCTGATAGCGGGGGGAGAGCGGCGAGAGGTCGAAGGTCGAGGATTTTATTGTTGTTTGGAAGAGAGTGTTTACGGTTTGTGTGCCAGATGAAGAGGGGAGGCAGGGCTAGGGGTTTTTCTGTTTCCAAAATGAATGTTTCTTCTTCTTTAAAACCCCTTCTAATCCCTGCGTTCGGTTGTCGGGATGTTATTCAACTATGGAGAAGAAGGGAAATACATATGATTCCACACGATCGATCCCGTTGTGTAGCACTCTTCAAGAAAACTGCAGCACAATGTCCTGTGAAATGCAAACTCCACTCTCGTGTTCCTACTATGTCGGATCTCTCCTTAGAAAGAAGTACATGTGTGTATTTCTTGCTATAAGAGATGGTTCACTTCACATGTCTTCTTATACCGGGTGGTTCGAAAGATATTTGTGAAGATAACGTTATTTTGGTTAAAAAGTGTAAATAAAAGCCATAAAAAACATCACATCACATATACTTTAACCACGAATTCCTAAACCAACAACTAGCATCGAAATACGCTCAAATCAACATAAAAAAACACATCATACCCAGCACAAAACAGAAAAATCACAGCATAAAGAACATACAGGGACATCATTTTATTTTTACTAACATTTTTAATATTAACCTGGCTATACCTTTTGCTACCCCTTCCCACGACTGGAGTTCGATGATACTGCATAAAATAAAAACAAATCACTTTACTAGGTATAGGAGGGAAGAAAAGTAGTTAATCCATTTACGTAAACTAGGAAATATCGCGATTTCGAGTTTCATAATTTTCATTAAGTTTTTGTTTAATCAAAATACAGTACAGTATTAACAATAAGTGTTTTTACTCACGAACTGAGCTATCCATTCGGACGTATTCATTATGCAGTGTATATTATACATTAGCGTACACTATAGAGAAAGAAGTTAAATTGAAAAATAATCAAAATATGGATATTTAAACACATTTTTGAAAATGGTGACCGTTCATTTCGATACAGGGTTCAGTCCTTTTGTGCATATCATCGCACTATAGACTATTGTACCTAATTCCAATTACCAGTTTCGTTCTTCGTACTAATAACTCATGTTGAAATAATTCTGTTCCTACTCTGTAAAAACGAACCTTACGTACTGTAAATTCAATCTTCACTTCTGTCCGATCCGAAAAGATAAAATTACTCAGACATGCTATCTACTGTCCGTCCAAGTGGTTATGTCGGAGGATCGTAGAAAGGGAGGAAATCACGTGACAATTATTTAACGAGGCCCTTTTATTTAAGTTATTTTAAACAGTTGCATAATATTACGTAGACGTCCAATTCCTAACAGAAATTAATGTTTTCAGAAAAGAGCTAAGACAGCCCAGCTATTACCCCTTATAGAGGGACGAGCAGAAGCAGGTGGGGGAAACCGGGATGCGACGTAGGCAAACGGACGACAGTACCTGTGCGAAAATATGATTCAATATTGAAAGCTGTTTCGTCACTAGAAAACGCGAACATATTTCTGGAACGTACTATACTCAGCACTGCTTGACTGCATGTACGCGGCCTTGGTTGTGTTGGAAGTTCACTAGTAGAAGGGGTGGGAGTGAAGTACATTAAAAAAGTCAGGTACAATAAAAATTGAAGTAAAAATAAAATGATGTCCCTGTAGAAAACAACATTAAACACCTACACTACACAAAAAATCAACATAACACAAATGCATATAAGCTACACTTACAATTAGTACACATACTACACTACACAGAACTGAAGACATTATAACACACACAAAGTAATACTTACTTACTGGATTTTAAGGAACCCGGAGGTTCATTGCCGCCCTCACATAAGCCCGCCATTGATCCCTATCCTGAGCAAGATTAAACCAGTCCCCTACCATCATATCCCACCTCCCTCAAATCAATTATATTATATTACCGGTTGTTCTTTATGGTTGTAAAACTTGGACTGTCACTTTGAGAGAGGAACATAGGTTAAGGGTGTTTGAGAATAAGGTGCTTAGGAAAATATTTGGTGCTAAGAGGGATGAAGTTACAGGAGAATGGAGAAAGTTACACAACGCAGAACTGCACGCATTGTATTCTTCACCTGACGTAATTAGGAACATTAAATCCACACGTTTGAGATGGGCAGTTCATGTAGCACGTATGGGAGAATCCAGAAATGCATATAGAGTGTTAGTTGGGAGGCCGGAGGTAAAAAGACCTTTAGGGAGGCCGAGACGTAGATGGAAAGATAATATTAAAATATATTTGAGGGAGGTGGGATATGATGGTAGAGAATGGATTAATCTTGCTGAGGATAGGGACCAATGGCGGGCTTATGTGAGGGCGGCAATGAACCTGCGGGTTCCTTAAAAGCCAGTAAGTAAGTAAGTAAATAAGTAAGTAAGTATTGTTGTATTTAAGATGTAGAATCACTTCTTAGGTTACCATCCATTCTGTATAGAAACCTGCAGATTCATCTCCGTCTGTCCGTGTGTCCTTGGGCTCTTGAAGTAAAGACATTCGCGACACTTTTTCGCATTATGGCGTTCTTTTAAATTAATTTCCACACCACACTGCTTCTAAAAACCGAATGGATGGGGGTTTAATCTCAAATTAAAAGTAATTGAAATTCCTGGGGTCCTTTATTAGAACTATTTTTAATTCTGAAATTCCCAAGTTTAGAAACAGGCCATCTTAGCTGGAATTAATTAATTTTCGTGAAAAAGATAGATGTTTTTGGCGAGAATATAATGCTCCAGGTTTAGTCAAAAGGCGTTCTTCCTTTTTGCCCCATCTGTGCACGAACCATCTCCTCCGAGATGAGGACTAGCAAAACTTGAGCAGCGTTTTTATTCCCGTTCTGCGTACACAAAGATAAAAAAAAAAAAAACAGAATATGCCAGCGATCTTATTAGAACAGGATGCCAGAGATAAAAAAAGGCCGAATGGAGACATGGAGCGACGATATGAATTCCACAAGTTACAAATGCTCTTCTTTCAACGTGGAATACAATATAGAGCGCCTTCCCTCCACCTTACATAATGTATTCATATCTGCTTACATGCGGCTGCCTTTATTCGGTGCTTGCACTTTGTTAAAGCGCGCCCTTAAATCCGGTGGAGTGGAGTATCTTTCATATTGAAGCTCCCGCACAGATATTCGTGTCCCAAATTGGTTAAAATATTTATGTCATGCGGTGAAGGGAACGTCACTGAAGATGCAATACGGCAGAAATTACATTTGTTTCGTTTCACAAGACTTTGCAGGTTAAAATAACATCATGATATTGCTAGACATTGCTGTTGGATGGCTTGGAATTTCTTTGTGCTCTTCTAACTTCGAAATAAGAGGAAGACAAACTCTGCAGATCATCTCATGTATGCAAACCTACAGGTTGTCACAAAATTTCACTTACAAATGTCTAAGACATACAACTCTGAAAAACGTTAAAAACTACAGGGACATCATTTTTTTTTTACTAATTCCTAATATTAACCTGGCTATACCTTTGGATTAACGATTAAGAACCGGAAACACCGTTTGCTACCCCCTTCCATGACTGGAGTGCGATGATACTGGCGTAAAATACAAACAAATCACTTTACTAGGTATAGGAGGGAAGAAAAGTAGTTCATCCATTTACGTAAATTAGGAAATATCGCGATTTTGAGTTTGATAATTTTCATTAGGTTTTTGTTTAATCAAAATACAGTACAGTATTAACAATGAGTGTTTTTACTCACGAACTGAGCTGTCCATGCGGACGTATTCATTATGCAGTGTATATTATACTGTCTACAGCATATTAGCGTACACTATAGAGAATGAAGTTAAATTGAAAAATAATCATAATGTCGATATTTAAACATATTTTTGAAAATGGTGGCCGTTCATTTCGATACAGACTTTAGTTCTAATGTGCATATTATCGCACTATAGACTATTGTACCTAATTCCAATTACCAGGTTCGTACTTCGTATCAGTAATTCATGTTGAAATAATTCTGTACCTTCTCTATAAAAGAGTACCTTACGTACTGTAAATTCAATCTTCACTTCTGGTTGATGCGAATAGATAAAATTACTCACTCATGCTATCTACTGACCGTCCAAGTGGTTACGTCGCAGCGTCGTAGAAAGGGAGGAAATCACGTGACGTGGTCCTTTTATTTAAGTTATTTTAAACAATTGTATGGGTATAATATTACGTAGACGTCCAATTCCTAACAGAAATTAATGTTCTCAGAAAAGAGCTAAGACAGCTCAGCCACTAGCCTTTACACAGGGGCGAGCAGAAGCAGGTGTGGGAAACCGGGATGCACGTAGGCAAATGGAAAATGATGCAATATTGAAAGCTCTTTCGTCACTGGAAAACGGGAACATATTTTTGGAACAAATTGTTTGGTATGACCTTAAGGCTACTTTGTATATGCGGTCTTGGATCTGTGTGGAGGACGGTTGAACTTCGTTAGTGGAGGGGTGGGAGTGAAGTACAAAAACTGAGGTACAATAAAAATTGAAATAAAAATAAAATTATGTCCCTGTATTTAGTATACTGTGTGTCATAAATGGAATCATTGGTGTTAGCGAAACAATAGTTAGCGTGAGATCCGAAGTTGCGGGGTTCAGACCCTGTTAAGGGCGATGTATTTTTAATTAGCAGTCATGTATTCCTGGGGAAAGGAAAACGACGCTCGCAACTGCAGAGGTTATATCAGCGTCGCCGGATGTGCCGGAATTTTGTCCCGCAGGAGTTCTGTTACATGCCAGTAAATCTACTGACATGAGCCTGTCGCATTTAAGCACACCTAAATGACATCGACCTGGCCCGGGATCGAACCCGCAACCTTGGGCATAGAAGCTTTCAGGTATAATAACCTGAAAGCTTGATTTGCATAATAGACGTCACTGTTCGTTAACAGAAAACCACAATTTAAGTCACACAGAGTTAGTGTGCACTCAATGTTGGTTGCTTGACGGTTGTCAGCCCACTTTGAGGTCTGTGGATATAGAGGGTAAAATTGGATCGGTGTCTGGTGGAGTTCCCGGGTAGCTCAGTTGGGAGAGCGTTGGTACGTTTAACCAAAGGTCCCGGGTTCGATACCCGGCCCCGGAAAAATTTTTCCCTCGAAATTATTCAAATGAACTTTACAGGGAGTTATACCTGAAAGCTTCATTTGCACCCTTAACCTATGTTCCTCTCTCAAAGCGAGAGCCCAAGTTTCACAACCATACAGAACAACCGGTAATATAACTGTTTTATAAATTCTAACTTTCAGATTTTTTGACAGCAGACTGGATGATAAAAGCTTCTCAACCGAATAATAACAGGCATTTCCCATATTTATTCTGCGTTTAATTTCCTCCCGAGTATCATTTATATTTGTTACTGTTGCTCCAAGGTATTTGAATTTTTCCACCTCTTCAAAAGATAAATTTCCAATTTTTATATTTCCATTTCGTACAATATTCTGGTCACGAGACATAATCATATACTTTGTCTTTTCGGGATTTACTTCCAAACCTATCTCTTTACTTGCTTCAAGTAAAATTCCCGTGTTTTCCCTAATCGTTTGTGTATTTTCTCCTAACATATTCACGTCATCCGCATAGACAAGCAGCTGATGTATCCCGTTCAATTCCAAACCCTCTCTGTTATCCTGGACTTTCCTAATGGCATACTCTAGAGCAAAGTTAAAAAGTAAAGGTGATAGTGCATCTCCCTGCTTTAGCCCACAGTGAATTGGAAACGCATCTGACAGAAACTGACCTATACGGACTCTGCTGTACGTTTCACTGAGACACATTTTAATTAATCGAACTAGTTTCTTGGGAATACCAAATTCAATAAGAATATCATATGAAACTTCTCTCTTAACAACTCCTTTTAGACATGTGGAAAAAATGCCGATATACATTTTTTAAGTCGCCTTCCTTTACTGGAGCTAAAACAAAAAGAAAACGCTGTCCTTACTGTGAACCGTCCTACTAGATTCCTGACAAATGAGAGTACACTAACCCCTATTGCAATCACCTTCCGCTACGCCAGACAAAGCGGGCATTGTTCTCCTGCAAATGAGTTTAATATACTACAGAATTCACTTTCCTTTTCGAATGACCGGGCTTGAAGCGAAGCCTGCATTGTGGAAGGCCGTTTTGTTCTCTTGAAATCTTATTCTGTATTCAGAAATGTCATTACCTCCCCTGAGAGATCTAGCTTATTTGAAGAGGCTCGATCCCATCGGCTTATGAATATTCAAGCATGGCGACGGGACGAAATCGAAAAATTCTTGGAAAGGAAAGATTTCTTTAATGTTTCGATCACGCCCTGTTACACAATCCTGCCACCACGTGTCTCTGATGAGGGACATTTGCATTCCATTTCACTGGGTCAGGTGATGCTTGACTTCCACTCCAGACGTGGTAGGCCTGTGATCAGTGCCTGGCTGGATAATTCAGAAGTGCCATTGCTGTGTTCAGAGCTTCTGTGGGATTAATATAGTTTATTATCTGAAACAAAATATTGCCGGGACAGTGTGCAGGCGACGTGAGAAACAACTGGAATAGATCCTTTCTTAAACCCACCCTCCACCCCCTCTTAACTGTACGTCTCTTCTTCCACCCCCTGCAGATGGCGACAAGTTCGTTTTTCACAACATGGTTCTGTAGCTTATCTCTGATTTTCCAGGTTCGCAGCAAGAACATATGAAATTCAAACTTGGATCATAAATAAATTCTTAGACGTGTTTACTAGAACAAACACATGAATGGCTTGGATCTGTGAATCCCCGATTACATTGTATACAACACACACTTACGTAATATAATGAACAGCGTTTTGTATTGGTTATTTTACGATGCATTATCAACTGCGATGGTTAGCTAGCGTCTGGGTGAGATGAAAGTGATAATGCCAGCGAAATGAGTCCGGGGTCCAGCGTCGAAAGTTACCCAGCATTTACTCTTAATGGGTTGACGGAAAACCACGGAAAAAACCTCTACCAGGTAAAGGTTGGCTCATAATAAACCGGGAACGAGAACCAGAATGAAAACGAGAAGCAGAGGACGTGAATATGAACATTTTTGATTCACAATAAACGAGAACGTAGACGACTATGCATATCGATATGCATGTCAATAACGATATGTAAAGTCGATATTACGCATTCTGATGTTATTTGTGTATAATTGACCAATGGCGTTCTCTCATGAGTACAAGGCAGCCAACATAAACACAGGTTAACCAACTTCGAAATTTCAACTGAAACATTTCATTAGGTACGGTACTACGTGGTACAGTCATTAAGTTCTGACACTGACGCCTGAAGGGTAGGCACCCACAAGAATCTGGATGTCTCAGAAGATGCCGCGTGATACGGCGTACACTTAAACAGATCGACATCCTCCCTCAATATAGTCGCCGTTGGCCGCTATGCACGTCTGCCAACGTTGGTGTAGCTGCTGGAAGCACCGCTGAAAGATGTTGGCAGGAAGATGCCGTACGGCTTCTCTTGTGGCAGTCATGACCTTTTCGGTCGCATAAAAATTACGCCCTCCTAGGATTGATTTCATGAGGGGAAAGAGAAAAAAAATCGCATGGTGCGAGATCAGGTGAGTACGGAGGGTGTGGCAAAACAGCGACCTGTTGCCTTGCAAGTTCCTCTTGGACAAGGATGGAGCGATGTGCAGGGGCGTTGTCGTGTAGCAACAGCCAATTCTTCCTATGCCAAAGCTCAGGACGCTTACGACGAATTGAATTGCTTAAACGGCCAAGAATCTCTTTGTAGAGGATCTTGTCTATAGTTGCACCTTGTGGGATGAATTCTATGTCAACAATTCCATTTGAATAAAAAAAACTGTTAAAGCATCACCTTGCCTTTTGACCTGTCTTGTTGCGGATTTTTCTGTCGTGGAAATAATGGCGTTTTCCTGGTGGCGGATTGTCGCTTCAGTTGCGGATCGTAAAGGAAACACCATGTTTCGTCTCCAGTTATGATCGGTTATAGCAGTTTCGCCTAATTTCTGACAGAACGTGACGTTTGCCCGTTGCTCAAACTGCAACATACTCGAGTTCCGACGCGCGCATTCAAATCACCGTCACAACAAAGACCGTAGTTCTGCTTACAGTGCATGCACTCAACTGTCTCTTGTTGGGTCGAGAGACTAACTGACAAGGTATCATACCATGGCGCCACCTATGCGCTATAGTGCACCACAACGCCACTATGCGCTCAGTATTAGAACTTAATGACTGTACCACGTATAAATATGCCCATGCATCTTTATTATCACAACCTATTTTAAGTCTACCATAACGTAAAATAATTACGGGAGAAATATTTGTAATAGAACAAAAATGAACACAACAGTAGTTATTGAATTGAAGCGTGAATATGAAGTGTGTAATACAACCAATCTTATATATAAAAGTCAATGTGGCTATGTATGTATATATATATGTATGTACGCTATACAAATCTACACGCTTTGACCGATATGTGTCAAAGTTTCCACATTTAACCTTCATAACCAGGAGAAGAACATAGGCTACATTAAAATCGAATAAATGAACATTAAATTAATTAAAACATAAAAAATAAAATTATATACGATCAAACATTCACGTATAATGTTAAATGCAATCTTCTACAGTCAGTTGTTTTTTTATTATTATCTGTTGTATTCAACATCGACTTTCACGAGGCCGTGGAAGAAAGAGCACGAAAGCATTGTTGATATACATCATGAAGGCCAAAATTTAGGCAATTCATGCAAGAAGTATCTTTTCGTAGTCCAGGTAGTAGGAGTTTCTCGATATAGGCCTACTGTTGTAGATAGTGAGCAGGCTGTATTTTATCCAACTGAATTCTTGAATTCTTTGAAACCACATAATTTAATACTTAGTTTTATATACCTACTAGTGGCAGCAAATGCTGCTGCAAACTAAGTACGTTAGACGTTCAAATAAAAATTTTTCAGATTTATTTTCAATGAAGAATACTTGTCTTTTTAATAGTTATTTGCTTCCATAATAATGAAACATACTCCCTCTGAATGGATTTTTTTAGGCCAAATACTTTCTCTTGAACCTATCCAACTTCAGTTTTTGAGTTTCAACGCGAAAACGCAAGTATCAATGCCAGGACGATAGCAGTAGCTATTTCAGGTCATTGTGGATTGTAGGCAAAAGTTAAAAAAATGTCAGGTTTGCTAAGCTTTCGAACAACAGCATTTTCGTATAGCTGCTACATGTAGAACTTGAAATGTAGAGCGTAAAATCATTTTATCCTACTAAGAGATCTTGCTGAAATGATCTGGAGATTACAAAATTTTCTAGGCCCCTTATTTTATTAGTAAGTAGGCCTAATACCTTTTGATCTTTCCTTAGGAACTGTAATTTTTGCGCTCTCTCGAGCCAATACTGAAGACAATGACACATATCAATATCTACACTACACCGCCATTAAGTATATAGAAAAGACCCAACCCCACTGGGTTAATAAGTATAAAAATATTTGATTTTTAATAACAATATTATTATCTTACTTAAGTTTTGTAGTTATATATAGCAGCCACTCAGTAAATTATAGAAATGAAGATCTAAATTAAGATATTCTCTACATTTACTTACATAACCACAAAACGTTTCACTTTTATGTCATCAATATAGCATCAATATTATGTACAATTAATGAAAAATAGATGCATCATGATATTAACTATAATAATATTTAATTTCTAATGGTAATAATTTCATCAAACCACCTCAAGTTTCGTAGATTTGAATATCCAATACACAGCTGTACTCAGAAAATTATACACTGCAGAATCAGTTTTTAATAACAAATTGAATTGAGCTCTAAATATGTCGGCAATCCTGCAGGTCATGGCCTTCGTGTAATAGCCTATTGTTTATTGTAGTGTGTGTTTTGATCTGAAATTCAATCAAGTCGGCCGTGATTCGATAAAATTAGTTCTCAAAACTGACAACAGTTGGATTTTGGAAAATAGGAAAATTATGTAGGAAAATTGACATTTCATTGAAAACTGCTATTTTTCTGAAAAACTTTGGGTTCCAAGCTTCAAAATGAGGGGCCATTTATTAAATTCCGTTCAGCCGTTTTCTCGTAATTTCCATTACCAGTTCAAATTATATATATAGATTTATTTATGCAAAGGAGGGTAAAACAAAGCATTTTACACACATCAAAAAACAATTCAGTGATATTTTTGTTATGTTGTTAATGTTAGTATGTGAATGTACGTAAGCCCACTGAAAATAACACTGTATTAATTCTAAATTATATGTCTCTCAAAATATTGTTCTTGTCCGAAAATGTGTTACTGCGAGATTCTGTCTGTATAATCACATTGCTAATCACTAAGCATTGTGGGAAGAACAATGTCTTAATTTCTAAAATATACGTATCCCAAAATATAATTTTTGTTAAACAATGACTTATTGCGAATTTATATAATGTATCTTTATTTAGTATACAAAATAAGATATAATATAATTAATATGTCCTTAATTTCTGAGATATAATTTCTCAAGTCATATTTAAAAAAAACTGAGTACGATATAAACTGCCGTACAGCGGTCAAGGGATATAAAATCTTAGAATATAAATTAAATTACATGACGTACGGTATATACTGATTCTTTGGTATGACCGATAGAGAGATAATTTCTCTGACGATGACACCCCAACGGGTTAAGACTGTTAACAAGGGAATCCCCTATTTATCGTCAGCTCTCTTTGAAGTTCAAATGAAAGCAAACATGGTCGTAAAATTACGTGAAATGTGTGTCAGAACAACTTCCCATCAGTGTACAGATCTTACATCATTTTATCTCTGCCTCTGTGTAACGTCACATTTGCGGTGGGGAGGAAAAGAGATGGGTGAAAGGTTGTAATGCTTTTTAATACTCTAACGTCCACGAATAAGATAAGCCACTTGAAATTTAACTGTCATTGACCACCAGAGATGAAATGTAAGATCTGTAGAACATTGGGTCAACGCTAAGTGGATGTATAAGTACCAAGAGGTGTGCTTTTGTTTTGCTGAAATTGAAGACAATGCTAACTCATTTAAAGTTCGTGTAACTGTAGCCTGTATACTGTATATTTCCGTTGGTTTTACTTTGTTTATAGTTTGATTTTTTCTATTATTTTATTTTATTTCTGGTGATGCAGAAGAGATGATCTAGTGGCCTTAACTACACCAGATCAAATTAATAAAATAAACAAAAATATATATAATTAAATTTAAAAAACGATTAAACCCAAGACTCATGATGCAACGTTTTCTTCTCGGTGCCTGACCTACAACAGCTGTTTTAAATTGAGTTAACCCTGGCAGGCATAAATTAATTCATGTAAGTGACGCTATGTTAAGAATCATCTTCATGAACGAGGTTGTCTATAGTTGAATTTCTGAGATTTCCGACAAGTCTAGCAACCAGTTTAATTAAAAATAAAAGCAAAAATGAAAACCCGGGCAATGTCGGGTGTTTCCAGCTAGTACAGTAATAAAATATGATTCGCTTCCGATCGGTGTTCAAAGATGCAGCTATTGAAAGCCACGTATTCTCCTTCATTTTCTTATCTTTATACGAGGCGCGCCGCTTATCGTAAACGTGAGGATTTTCCTAAACACTCAATATTAGAATCTCATCAAATAAAACTTGCTCCATGATGC
This sequence comes from Periplaneta americana, assembly GCF_040183065.1. Classification (NCBI taxonomy): domain Eukaryota; kingdom Metazoa; phylum Arthropoda; class Insecta; order Blattodea; family Blattidae; genus Periplaneta; species Periplaneta americana. The sequence continues at coordinate 2,722,518 of NC_091124.1, read as the reverse complement.
ACAGCACAGAACAAAATAATGCATAGGTTATGTCACGGTCTTCTTGCTACAAAATATACGACGACAAAATAGCTTTTAGATGGCAACAGAATGAATCTAGTGGGCTGTGATCGAAAACGTGAACGCCAAAGTTGAAACTTGACCAACTCTCCGTTCCCGATCCCGGGCTCCGGCAAGCTTTTCGTTAATTGTGAATGCTCACATTTAAATGTACACATTTTAACAATTTTACCGTTTTCGTTTTCGTTCCGATTCTCGTTTCCGATTTATTGTGAATCAGCCTTAACTTATTCCAACCAGAATCTGAACCACGACCCGCTTGTTTCAAAGTCTGACATTAGTCTGTCGTGCTATAAAAAAGGAGTGCGTTGGATGGCAATACAAATTTTTAATAGCCTCCCTATCGATATAAAAATGAAACTCAAAACATAAGATTATTTAGGGCCAAATTAAAGAAACAGGCAGGGTTTGGAATTGAACGGGTTACATCAGCTTCTTGTCTATGCAGATGACGTGAATATGTTAGGAGAAAATACACAAACGATTAGGGAAAACACGGAAATTTTACTTGAAGCAAGTAGAGCGATCGGTTTGGAAGTAAATCCCGAAAAGACAAAGTATATGATTATGTCTCGTGACCAGAATATTGTACGAAATGGAAATATAAAAATTGGAGATTTATCCTTCGAAGAGGTGGAAAAATTCAAATATCTTGGAGCAACAGTAACAAATATAAATGACACTCGGGAGGAAATTAAACGCAGAATAAATATGGGAAATGCGTGTTATATTCGGTTGAGAAGCTGTTATCATCCAGTCTGCTGTCCAAAAATCTGAAAGTTAGAATTTATAAAACAGTTATATTACCGGTTCTTCTGTATGGTTGTGAAACTTGGACTCTCACTCTGAGAGAGGAACATAGGTTCAGGGTGTTTGAGAATAAGGTGCTAAGGAAAATATTTGGGGCTAAGCGGGATGAAGTTACAGGAGAATGGAGAAAGTTAGACAACACAGAACTGCACGCATTGTATTCTTCACCTGACATAATTAGGAACATAAAATCGAGACGTTTGAGATGGGCAGGGCATGCAGCACGTATGGGCGAATCCAGAAATGCATATAGAGTGTTAGTTGGGAGACCGGAGGGAAAAAGACCTTTAGGGAGGCCGAGACGTAGATGGGAGGATAATATTAAAATGGATTTGAGGGAGGCGGGGTATGATGATAGAGACTGGATTAATCTTGCACAGGATAGGGACCGCTGGCGGGCTTATGTGAGGGCGGCAATGAACCTTCAGGTTCCTTAAAAGCCATTTGTAAGTAAGTAAGTATTAAAGAAGTACCTAATTTCTCACGCCTTCTATTCTGTAGGTGAATTCATGACATTCAACAATGCTTCATGAATATTTCTGTATTGTATTAGTATCGATACTAACCCTTGTGTTGTACTAGTAGACTATATTGTAGAACTCTTCTGTATATATTTCAACTTGACTGTCACTGTAATTAAGACTTTGAAGTACTATTAAGATATTTTGACATGTTCCATATTCTAGCTGTGAAGCGATATACGAATAACTTGCAATTTAAAAAATACAATACAGTAGTTACTTGACAGCGGTGGACAGTATCGTTTGAAAACGTGTTTTCTCCATTATTAAAAAATTAAACATACTTATTTACTTACAAATGGCTTTTAAGGAACCGGAAGGTGCATTGCCGCCCTCACATAAGCCCGCCATTGGTCCCTATCCTGAGCAAGATTAATCTAGTCTCTATCATCATATCCCACCTCCCTCAAATCCATTTTAATTTATCCTTCCATCTACGTCTCGGCCTCCCCAAAGGTCTTTTTCCTTCCAGCATCCCAACTAACTCTATATACATTTCTAGATTCGCCCATACGTGCTACATGCCCTGCCCATCTCAAACGTCTGGATTTAATGTTCCTAATTATGTCAGGTGAAGAATACAATGCGTGCAGTTCTGTGTTGTGTAAGTTTCTCCATTCTCCTGTAGCTTCATCCCGCTTAGCCCCAAATATTTTCCTAAGCACCTTATTCTCAAACACCCTTAACATAGAGTCCAAGTTTCATAACCATAAAGAACAACCGGTAATATAACTGTTTTATAAATTCTAACTTTCAGATTTTTTGACAGCAGACTGGATGATAAAAGCTTCTCAATCGAATAATAACAGGCATTTCCCATATTTATTCTGTGTTTAATTTCTTCCCGAGTATCATTTATATTTGTTACTGTTGCTCCCAGGTATTTGAATTTTTCCACCTCTTCAAAAGAATAAATTTAAAATTTTATATTTTCATTTCACTAAGAAGTGCCTGTGTTAAAAAAAAAAGCAAAGCGAATATGGCTATTAAGATTAAGTTTTGTTAGTGTTTTTTGGTGCTCTATCCATTCCACAGACGTCTCCCACATATTATTTAACACCCTATATATATCACGAACACGACCACATAATTTTTGTAGGTCTCATCATCACAGAATTACCTCCCGATGTTCATTTGACAACTGAACCATATTTGAACAAATGAAGGTCTCGGAGTAGAGCCATTTCGCCGTCCGTAAGTTCGCTGCAGTTCGCTGTGGGCAGCTAATCCATTCAAGTCAGGTCCGACTGGGGTTGCGTAAACAGAACTTGAGATTATGCGGACTGCAGAGACATCTGTGACAGGCGGCCCAAACTTCGGACAGGACTGCAGCTCGGTTAATAAGACGTTGCTAAGTTACAGACGTGACGTCATCAACTTAATACCGGGTCTAATCAGCTGACGAGAGGCAAGTGGATTTAAGTTGACTGGGGCATTAACATTTTGTTTTAATCACTGCGAAGGATGCTTTCGCCTTTATTCTGGCGGAAATGGGGAATGAAGTCGAGCGTTTACTGAAGGGAACTGACAAATTGCCCATCAACGTCTGAACTGGGGCATTCTGGATAGCTCGGCATTCTTCCCCTGTATATCTGTTATTGGCTTTCTTATTGCTACTCATCTTTTTCGTCGCCAAAATCCTTCTTTCTTCGACATTTCTCTATCATCTCTTCTTCTTTCATTTTCTCCTCTTTTCCCACCTTATACATCGCCTCCTCTTCTTCCACTATTATTGTCATATCCTTTCCTCTCAGTTTTTCTATTTCTTCTCGCCATCTTTCTTTCATTCTCCTCGCTATGTAGTTTTCTCTCCTATCCTTTGCCATTCTCTCCCTTCCTTCACATTGTACTACCTATGTTTTTCAGATCCATAAATAATTTCGAATCTTTTCCACCTAAACTTCATACTTTCACCTTTTTCTCGTACTTTCCTTCCTTAATCCAATTCCTCTCTTTCATTCTCTGTCATTTATAAGAACTTTGCTTTGTCCCTACCCTTACTCTACTGCATAACTCTGATTTTCGTGTATCATTCTAAACATCTCTCCTCTCCTCTCCTCTCCTCTCCTCTCCTCTCCTCTCCTCTCCTCTCCTCTCCTCTCCTCTCCTTTCCTCTCCTCTCCTCTCCTCTCCTCTCCTCTCCTCTCCTCTCCTCTCCTCTCCTCTCCTCTCCTCTCCTCTCCTCTCCTCTCCTCTCCTCTCTTCTCTTCTCCTCTCCTCTCCTCTTCCCTCTCACCCCTCCTCACTCCCATTTCTATCCTCTCTCCCCCTCTCCCGTCTCTCCTCTCCCCTCCACCCACATCCTTATCCTCTCCTCTCCTCTCCCTCCCCTCTCCTCTCTCCTCTCCTCTTCCCTTCCCTTCCCTTCCATGCTCTTCCGTCTCCCACCCTCGCCTATCCACCCCTCTTCTCTCCCCTCCTTTCCACTTTAGCCTCCCATCTCTTCCCCACCCTCCTCTTTCTACTTCCCCTTCTCCCTCCTGCCCTTCTCTCCCCTCCTATCTTCCCACTCCTCTCCCTTCCCTCTCCTCTGATCACCCTCCTCTCCTCTCCTCTTCCCTCTCACCCCTCCTCACTCCCATTTCTATCCTCTCTCCCCCTCTCCTCTCCTCTCCTCTCCTCTCCTCTCCTCTCCTCTCCTCTCCTCTCCTCTCCTCTCCTCTCCTCTCCTCTCCTCTCCTCTCCTCTCCTCTCCTCTTCCCTTCCCTTCCCTTCCATGCTCTTCCGTCTCCCACCCTCGCCTATCCACCCCTGCTTCTCTCCCCTCCTTTCCACTTTAGCCTTCCATCTATTCCCCACCCTCCTCTCTCTACTTCCCCTTCCCCCTCCTGCCCTTCTCTCCCCCTCCTATCTTCCCACTCCTCTCCCTTCCCTCTCCTCTGATCACCCTCCTCTCCTCTCCTTTCCTTTCCTCTCTTTCCTTTCACCGCCCTACACTTTTCCCTCTTCTCTCCTTTCCCCTTCCCCATTTCTACAGTTTCTTCCTTTCCTCTTTCTCCTTTCTGTTCCTTTCCTCTCTTTCTACCCATCTCTCCCTAACGCTTTTCTACTCTTTCCCTACACTTCCCACTTTTTCTGCTCCCTTTTACTCTCTTCTCTTCTAATCCCCCTATCGTATATCACAGACTATTTGTAATCATTTCATAATATCTAATCATCTCATTATCCCCTTCAATTTTATATAAGACGTGAATATCTTAGGAGAAAATCCACTTTCACTTGAAGAAAGTAAAGAGTTAAGTTTGGAAGTAAATCCCGAAAAGACAAAGTATATGATTACGTCTCGTGACCAGAATATTGTACAAATGGATATATAAAAATTGGAAATTTATCCTTTGAAGAGGTGGAAAAATTCAAATACCTGGGAGCAACAGTAACAAATATAAAGGACACTCCGGAGGAAATTAAACACATAATAAATATAGGAAATGCGTGTTATTATTCGGTTGAGAAGCTCTTATCATCCAGTCTGCTGTCCAAATATCTGAAAGTTAGAATTTATAAAACAGTTATATTACCGGTTCTTCTGTATGGTTGTGAAACTTGGACTCTCACTTTGAGAGAGGAACATAGGTTAAGGGTGTTTAAGAATAAGGTGCTTAGGAAAATATTTGGGGCTAAGAGGGATGAAGTTACAGGAGAATGGAGAAAGTTACACAACGCAGAACTGCACGCATTGTATTCTTCACCTGACATAATTAGGAAAATTAAATCCAGACGTTTGAGATGGGCAGAACATGTAGCACGTATGGGCGAATCCAGAAATGCATATAGTGTATTAGTTGGGAGTTCGGAGGGAAAAATACCTTTCGGGAGGCCAAAACGTAGATGGGAAGATGATATTAAAATGGATTTGAGGGAGGTGGGATATGATGGTAGAGACTGGATTAATCTTGCTCAGGATAGGGACCGATGGCAGGCTAATGTGAGGGCGGCAATGAACCTCCGGGATCCTTAAAAGCCAGTAAGTAAGTAAGTCTGTAAGTATGATAATTAAATTGCATTAAATATCTCCATAACTCTTCTTCTCTCCTCTCCTTTCCATCCTACACTACTTCTTCTCTTCTCCCATTCTTCTCTTATTTTCCTTCACATAATCTGCCTTGTATTTTAATTGCACTCATTGGGTTGTCATTCACCACAAAGAATATCTAATTGGGGTTGGATGTTGTACGGGAGAAATGCTTGCAAGGGGCAACTTGTTTAAATAACACACGAACGAATCTGTCTGCTATTTTTATTTACATAAAGCTGAGAGGAAAAATGCTCCCTTCGGATTTTATACTTGAAGCAATGGGCCATGTCGTTTCCTTTGTATGGGACGCTCTCCAGTTTATAACCTGTAAGCCCCTTCAATATATTTCTCGGAAGAAGCTTGTGGGATCCGATGGAAGTCCCCATTTGGCGAACTGCTTTCTGTCTCCGTAAATATTTAGAATATTTTCTGCAGTTAATTTTATGAGCCACTGCATTTTGGTCTTCATTCGTATTCCTTCCTCGAGTTCCCTGCTTCAAATCCATGACTGTTTTCGAGTTCGAATTTATGCTGGGTACAGTATTGTGAAACGCACACAATCTACAACAGCAGTGATTTTCGGAGGGATTTATTATGCAAATTTCGAAAGCAGAAATATTTGCTTCCTCATTTTCCCATTTACACAGAGCAATGTAAATTTTACTGATGTTTATCCTACTTACATCTCGTCATATTTGAATGCAAAATCCACATCAGTCACTGATTGGTCATTTTAACCGGAAATAATCTGCGATGAATCGTTGTTACTTTAGTTCTATATAACTTTGCCACCAGAAACAAAACATCATATGTCCCATAACGCTATGTTCTTTTGGACTTGTGTTATTTTACCTGACATTTCCAAAGCAGCAATTTAACTTAGCTGGAAATTTTGTCACAAAGACATGTTCAAGTACCCACATAGCAGTAATATTAATTAAATAGTACTGTCTTCAGTAATATTTATTATTATTATTATTATTATTATTACCATTACTATTATTATCATTATAATCATTATCATTATTATTATCATTATTATTAGGCCTATCGTTATCATTATTATTATCATGATCATTATTGTCATTATTATTATTATTATTATTATTATTATTATTATTATTATTAATTCTTTATTTATACTGGCAGAGTTAAGGCCATAGGGCCTTCTCTTACACTCTACCAGATCACAAAGTATACAAGCAGTTAAAATTTAACAAAAAGTTAAAGAAGAGAATACTAACATATTACAAAAAAAATAATAATAGCATAATAAAATCGACACTGAAGAACATTAAAATAATACCATAATAGAAAAAAAGAAAGTAAAATGCATTGGAATATAGTGAAAGCAACTCATTTAGTACAAATGGTTAATATGGAAAAACGTAAGGAAGAATATAACAAAATGGAATGTAATAAAATAATAATAAAAAAGAAAAGATATACGAAAATGAAATAAAATTCACAATAAAAAGGATATGATAATAAATTCATCGGCTGATAAAGAGAACAAAAAAGGGGAAAGGAAGGAAAAAGAAATACATAGCCTATATATTTACAAAACTATGACAGAGAAAAGGGCTTATAACTGAAAGGAATCTAATTCAAAAAGTGAATTTTTAATTTATTTTTGAAACTAGACAATGTCCGACAGTCTCTGACATGTTGTGGTAGAGAGTTTGAAACTAGACAATGTCCGACAGTCTCTGACATGTTGTGGTAGAGAGTTCCAGAGATGAGCTGCAGAGACGGTGAAAGATGAAGAGTAGAAGGATGTTCTGTGTTTAGGAATGGAGAGTGTGATATGGTGTTGTGAGCGAGTATCTATTTCGTGATATGAGAACAAATGTTGAAAACGAGAAGCTAGGTAGCTAGGGTTAGAGGTTTGAAGAATATTGAAGAGTAAAGTGAGAGAGTGAATAGCTCTTCGCTCTTTGAGACGAACCCAGGACAGCATATTTAGTGAAGGTGAGATACGGTCAGATCTACGGACGTTGCAAATAAATCGAACGCATGCATTATGAACACGCTGTAATCTGTCTGTCAGTCTCATGTTAAGGTCAGTGTAGAGAGAGTCGCAGTAATCAAAATGAGGCATCAAGAGCGACTGCACTAAGAATGGAAGAGGAATGCATTGCCATGAATTGACGTCACATTGAGCACTTCCTACGAATAAGTGTTCAGATCTCAGAAAGTATGTGTTGTAGGACCCATGTTTATTAGACATTATTTTCTTGTTTTGATGCATACTACCACCTCCTGAAATATTGGATACTTTTTTTAACACCCTGTACAAAAACATGCATTTGCATGGAAATGCGGGCCCTAGTAATCATTTTACCAAAGAAAATGCAATGTTCAATGTACAAACTTCACTCGGTAAGAAATTAATGCGTTATGTGTACCTAATTTATCTATATATATAATTTGAACTGGTAATGGAAATTACGGGAAAACGGTTGACCTGATTTTAATGAATAACCCCTCATTTTGAAGCTTGGCATCAAAGGATTTTCAGAAAAATAGTAACATTCCGTGAAGCGTTAGTTTTCCTACATAATTTTCCTATTTTCCAAAATCCATCTTTCGTCAGTTTTGAGAACTAATTGCATTTCAGTATAAAACAAAACACACTCTACAATAAATAATAGGATATTACACGAAGGCCATGACCTGCAGGATTGCTGACATATTTTGAGCAATTTAGAGCTCAGATTCCTTTGGTTATAAAAAAACATCAAGACTTACTAAAAATAATTTACAGGTCTGATTCTGCGGTGTGTAATTTTCTGAGTACAGCTATGTATTGGATTTTAAAATCTACAAAACTTGAGGTGGTTTGATGACATTATTACCATTAGAAATGAAATATTATTGTAGTTAATGCCATGATGTGACTACTTTTCGTTAATTATACATATTAATGCTATATTTATGATATGAAAGTGAAACGTTTTGGGGTTATATAAGTAGATGTAGAGAATATCTTAAATTAGATCTTCATTTCTATAATTTACTGAGTGGCGGCTATATAGCATATATATATATATATATATATATATATATATATATATATATAACCACAAAACTTGCGTAAGATAATATTGTTATTAAAAATCAAATATTTTTATAGTTATTAATCAAGTAGGGTTGGGTCTTTTCCATATACTTAATGGCGGTGTGGTGTAGATATTTATATGCGTCATTCTCTTCAGTATTGGCTCGAGACAGCACAAAAATTATAGTTCCTAAGGAAAGATGGTATAACTTACTAATAAAATAAGAAGCCTACAAAATTTTGTAGTCTCCCGATCATTTCAGCAAGATCTCTTAGCAGGATAAAATGATTTTACCTTCTACATTTCAAGCTCTATATGCAGCAGCTATACCAAGATGCTATGTCTATTGTTCGAAAGCATAGCAAACCTGACATTTTTTTAACTTTCACCTACAATCCACAATGACCTGAAATATCTATTGCTTTGCTCCCACATGAAAAACCCACTGATCATCCTGACATTGTTACTTGCGTTTTCGAGTTCAAATCAAAAACTGAAGATGGATAAGTTCAAGAAAAAGTATTTGGCAAAAAAAAAAAAAACATTCAGAGGGAGTATGTTTGATTATTACGGAAGCAAATAACTTTCAAAATGTCTGGTATTCTTCATTGAAAATAAATCTGAAAAAAAAATTAATTTAACGTCTAATGAACTTAGTTTGCAGCATTTGCTGCACAAGCCGCTAGTTTTATATATTTCCAAATGAATCACCCTGTGTATCGTTGAACATTTATGGACCTTACCTTGTTGACTTCCGTTGTTATTTTCAGAGTGAAAAATTTTCCACATGCCGTAAATATGTTGCCAATTCTCGCTTCTGCCGGGGAATGGCCATGATTTTGAATGTTGGTGACGTCAGGAGGTGCATTTCGTAACAAGACATGTTCAATGGAGCGTCATAGTTGTGCACTTCCTTGGAAGGAGAGCTGAGCCTCTCTAGCAGGGACTTTAAAGTGGCGCCGATTCCGGAACAAAGAGTGGGGTGTTCACAGCGGTTTGCACAATTCCAAAGCCCCACAACGATGTATGAAATGTGTACACGGTTCGAGACCCAATCGCACAGAAATATCAACACGACAGCGGCCGGGGTTTCTACAGATAGGTGCCCAGACTGACTTTGAGGTTTTAAGACAGAGATGAGACGATATTAGCTCGACCTTGATCACGAGCGCATAGCGCAGGCATGTCAATTGATGCCCACAGGAGCAAGCGCGCGTTTTAGAGCCCAGGAGAGCCTGAGCGCTTTAAGCGGAAAGGAAAGAGAGAGACGAAAGAGGTGGTATATGCCGCTTGGTCTAGCTATATTCAGGGATGGCCAGCACTGATTCAATAGATAAAGGGAAGAGAACTTATTAAAACTGTATCCATGGTAATTTTTAGATTTGCCTGAGAAGTATAAGTGCATTATAGGAATGTAAGTTTTAATTTTAATGCTCATTTTTCACAAGTTTGATTTTTTTTATTCTAAGAAGAAATTTTCTCAACTTTTCGTACAGAAAAGTGAAATTTTCAGGTATAGGCCTATTTATTTAGTAGCCTTACAGAACGTTTTCGTAAATCTAATATACGTATTACTGAAGATAGTGTATTGAAAATTTTGAAAATATTCGCATGGAAATTGTTTGTAAGGAAATGAATTAACAAAGCTACTATTGTTACATCACAAGCAAAAGATACGTGCCCATGTGTTGTAAAAATGTCAGCTCTATAGCTTCAGCAGATTATCAGGTCGAAATTTCCAATATGTTTGCCACTTTAGAAAGTTCCGACGAAGTTGAGAAAGAATTAGATGTTAATAGTGTGTGGGAAAATATCAGAGATAGTATCAAAATTGCAGCTGAGCAGAGCATAGGTTATTACGAAACTAAGAAAAAGAAACCGTGGTTTGATGAAGATTGTTGCATGGTAGTAGAAAGAAGGAAACAGGCAAAATTGAAATTCTTACAGGATCCAGTTGAGGAGAAGAGAGATAATTATTTCAATGAAAGACGGGAAGCAAGTCGTACACTTAGGAATAAAAAGAGAGATTACTTGAAGGAAAAACTGAATGAGGTAGAAACAAATAGTAAGAATAAAAACATTCGAGATTTATATAAGGGTATAAAAGAATTTAAGAACGGATATCAGCCAAGGGTAAACGTGATCAAGGATGAGAATGGTGACTTGCTTGCAGACTCTCCATCAATCCTAAACAGATGGAAAAACTATTTTGCGCAACTACTAAATGTACATAGGCCAAATAGAAATGATCGGGACGAAATTGAAATACAAACTGCTGAGCCATTTATACCCGACCCCACGCTTTCGGAAGTCGAAATTGCGATAGGAAATCTGAAAAAGTACAAGTCTCCAGGTATCGATCAAATTCCAGCAGAATTAATACAAGAGGGTGGGAGTGCATTATATAGCGAAATTTATAAACTTGTACTTGCTATTTGGGAAAGGGAAATTGTACCAGAACAATGGAAGGAGTCCATAATTGTACCTATTTTTAAAAAGGGGGACAAAACCAACTGTAGTAACTTTCGAGGAATATCACTTTTGTTGACGCCGTACACAATTTTGTCCAATATTCTTTTGAGAAGATTAACTCCGTACCTAGATGAAATTTTGGGGATCATCAGTGCGGTTTTCGGCGTAATAGATCGACTATTGATCAGAATTTTTGTATTCGACAGATAATGGAGAAAAAATGGGAGTATAAGGGTTCAGTACATCAGTTATTCATAGATTTCAAAAAGGCATATGACTCGGTTAAGAGGGAAGTATTATATGATATTCTTATTGAATTTGGTATTCCCAAGAAACTAGTTCGATTAATTAAAATGTGTCTCAGTGAAACATACAGCAGAGTCCGTATAGGTCAGTTTCTATCTGATGCTTTTCCAATTCACTGCGGGCTAAAGCAGGGAGCTGCACTATCATCTTTACTTTTTAACTTCGCTTTAGAATATGCCATTAGGAAAGTTCAGGATAACAGGCAGGGTTTGGAATTGAACGGGTTACATCAGCTTCTTGTCTATGCGGATGACGTGAATATGTTAGGAGCAAATACACAAACGATTAGGGAAAACACGGAAATTTTACTTGAAGCAAGTAGAGCGATCGGTTTGGAAGTAAATCCCGAAAAGACAAAGTATATGATTATGTCTCGTGACGAGAATATTGCACGAAATGGGAATATAAAAATTGGAAATTTATCTTTTGAAGAGGTGGAGAAGTTCAAATATCTTGGAGCAACAGTAACAAATATAAATGATACTCGGGAGGAAATTAAACACAGAATAAATATGGGAAATGCCTGTTATTATTCGGTTGAGAAGCTTTTATCATCCAGTCTGCTGTCAAAAAATCTGAAAGTTAGAATTTATAAAACAGTTATATTACCGGTTGTTCTTTATGGTTGTGAAACTTGGACTCTCACTCTGAGAGAGGAACATAGGTTAAGGGTGTTTGAGAATAAGGTGCTTAGGAAAATATTTGGGGCTAAGCGGGATGAAGTTACAGGAGAATGGAGAAAGTTACACAACGCAGAACTGCACGCATTGTATTCTTCACCTGACATAATTAGGAACATTAAATCCAGACGTTTGAGATGGGCAGGGCATGTAGCACGTATGGGCGAATCCAGAAATGCATATAGAGTGTTAGTTGGGAGACCGGAGGGAAAAAGACCTTTAGGGAGGCCGAGACGTAGATGGGAGGATAATATTAAAATGGATTTGAGGGAGGTGGGGTATGATGATAGAGACTGGATTAATCTTGCACAGGATAGGGACCGCTGGCGGGCTTATGTTAGGGCGGCAATGAACATTCGGGTTCCTTAAAAGCTATTTGTAAGTAAGTAAGTAAGTATGTTTGGTAGAGGTCTTATTTTCTATCTAAATTGTCATTGTCATAACAATGTAGATATTAGAAAATGAACTGAAACCTGTCTTTCGACATTGCCACAGCATTTGCTTCATTATATGTATCGTCACTTCTTCCCCAATATAACCTCCTCCTCGAAACTTCAACACTCTTTTCGCCTATTACCTATTTTTACGTATTAATAGCAATACGATACTATTCAATGACGAAAATATTCCAGAGTTAAAAGGAATTTAGCCACAATGAATCATTCTTCAGAATAATATTAGTAGTAATAATAAAGAAATTATAATAAAATAACGTAATAATAATAATAATAATAATAATAATAGAAATAATAGTAACAATTACATTGCTTCCTTTCATGTAAGCATAGTATACAATTATTCCTCAAAATGTATGCTCATATGCCTACTGTCCTTTTAAAAGGACACCTGTTTCTAGCTCAACCAGTTACAACTACTGGGAGTTCAGTTCAAAATGTGTCATGGCTCGCTGTATGTCGTCATGTGGCTAGCCGATGAGCCTAGAGAATTCAATCTTCCTACACTTCCGCAGAGGCGTATTACCTAAATGCGAGAGAAGTTGCCTAGCAAGCACGGCGTTCATTCTGAAGATTACTTACCGATACGTAGGGTAACGCCAGTAGTGGCAAAAATGTGAACTGTTTGGAAACACGTACTGAAGTGAGTTTTTTTTTCTTACTGTCGGGATATGGGGAGAGGGTTAAGACGATTACTTACGTATTTGTTAACTTGGACGGTCAACATGGACACGGAGCATTTTGATTTGTGTTGTGGAATGTTGCCGTCCGCAATCGATGATAACAAATACCCTGCGTACGACTTGCCCGCGCAAAACACAGTTCGAAAGAGGTTATGGTAGCACACAGACTTTACAGACCGCCATCTGTTGCTACAACATTCAAGTTATACCGTACACGTTCTCAAGTTCAGATTGAACGCCTTGATTAATAGGCAACTTCTCTGACATAAAAGCTGAAACTCGCTTCAAATCGCTGACTCACAACAGTGACGTGATGACACACTTTGAAATGAACACCCAGTAGAATGTTTCGACACCATACAAATACTTCAGTTATATACTGCATTAAATGACATTTGAAAAATACTCAAAAATTGCAAAAAAATATTTCAGGCATATCTGGGTTAAGATATAGTTTGGCATCTAAAAAAATCCACCATTGGAGCGAGATTAATGGATGGGCTCACACGTGCTGAAACTATTAAGAAATATCCCGAGGTGAGTTGATAATGTTCATCGGACCACTGTGTGCTGACATTTCTGGAGTGCAATGTTTGTAATGAAACGAAACGCCTCATTCTGTGTGACAGCGAATTATTGGCTAGTGCTAGACATCGACACTTGGGGTCTGACGTCATGAAACCACCGAGTGACTATCATGAAGTTCACATCAGACAGGAGTTCAGTTCAGAGAGGACAACGGACTAACTCAAGCAGAGAATGGGATAGGTTGAAGTTCAAAAGTACCTCGCATACACTATTAAAGTCAATATCTTCTAATTTAATTTATCTAATATAATGTAATCTAACATCTAATGTAATTAAGTTCAATTTAACGTATTCCAGCCAATCTGATGTAATCTGACATAATCTAAACCGTGCAATCAAACTTATCTTGTCTAGTATAGGCCTCCGCAGATTTAATAGAATGCGTTTGAGTCTAAAGAAGTGATGTCAAAGCAAGCGCATTTTTCTGACCTTGACGTCGTGCGCGGGCATCAAGCGCTAAGTATGGAAAGAGGAAGGGTTGTGTATATGAATAAGCAGCCAGCTGGATTAAGAAAACGTGAAATTTTATGTCATTTTTAAATGGCGTCTTTCTGTTTGATATTATCTGTATTGTCTGTAAAACAAAAGTACTAACACTGATTTCTTAACATTGTACTTCTGTTTTAAATCTTAATAACATAATAGATAGTTAGAAGGAATATTCACGTAAATTCCATAGTAGTATAATATTATACTGTATTAAGTGGATGAAACACATCATTCATAAAGAAAGTGATATTCCAAAGAAAGAGATTGAGTATGACATGATAACTTGGAATTTATATTGATGGTATCTTTAGTAATCAATAAACTAATCAGAAACTATATTACAGTATAAAGCAAAGTTACCTAGGCACTGTATCTGTTTTAAGTGTAACTAATATTACATAACAAAACTCTTATCGCATTATGCTTTTAAGGTGATATTGGTGAGAAACTTCCTATAATCAGAATATTAAATTATTTTCTCGAAATCTGCTGAAGGTATAGAGCTGACATTTTTTCGACACATGGGCACGTATCTTTTGCTTATGATGTAACAGTAGTTGCTTTGTTAATTCATTTCCTTACAAACAATTTACATGCGAATATTTTCAAAATTTCCAATTCACTATCTTCAGTAATACGTATATACGGTATATTAGGTTTACGAAAACATTCTGTAAGGCTACTAAATAAATAGGCCTATACCTGAAAATTTCACTTTTCTATACGAAAAGTTGAGAAAATATTTCTTTTGAATAAAAAAATCAAACTTGTGAAAAATGAGCAAAAAATTAAAACTTACATTCTTATAATGCACTTATACTTCTCAGGCAAATCTAACAATTACCATGGATACAGTTTTAATAAGTTCTCTTCCCTTTATCTATTGAATCAGTGCTGGCCATCCCTGAATATAGCTCGACCAAGCGGCATATACCACCTCTTTCGTCTGTCTCTTTCCTTTCCGCTGTAAAGCACTCAGGCTCTCCTGGGCTCTAAAGCGCGCGCTTGCTCCTGTAGGCATAAATGGTCATGCCTGTTATAATTCCATACATAATTACCGATTGAGATAAAGTTAAGTATATTGTGCATAATAAACTTATTGGCAAGAAATTCCTCAATAAAAAAATAATATATTATTTTACGTAATTTATTACAAAGGTAATTAATGTGTTGGTTCCATTTTAAATGATTATAGAAAATTATGCCTAAATACTTAATTTCAGATGACTCCTTAATAATCGGACTTTTACACTATCCAAGACAACAATCAGAATTATGTAATTTAATACTTAATATAATAATAATAATAATAATAATAATAATAATTATTATTATTATTATTATTATTATTATGTTTTATTTTCCCTGGCAGAGTTAAGGCCATAAGGCCTTCTCGTCCACTCAACCAGCCTTAATCAATACAATACATATTTAAGTTACAAACTACACTTAAATGGTTCTCCAGCAATATTCTTCAATTTTAACGACTAGTAGACTACATATTTATTTAAATGTAGATAAACGTATAAGGTAAAGTAGTAACTTAATTTATGAGCTAATTTAATTGAATCAATTATAATTAATTTAATATTTGGGATAGCTAGTAAAATGATTAATATTAAGTTAATATAAGCTTACTAGAACTATGTTACAGGGAGAAAAAAAATTATTATATATATATATAATATAGATGTAGGAGTTTTGTTACATTTTTCAGATAATGGGAATGGAATAATTATGGTTTTATTTTCGTTGATAGAAAGATACTTTATGTGAAACCATTTTTTTTATTAATTTAAGTCCATTATTTGAATTATTATATGCATCATACCAGGTTTTTGCACCAAAAAGTGAAACTGTGTCATCTGCATAAGAATAATGAACACCATTGTATTGTTGTAAGTCAATTTTTAAGAAGTCATTAATACTTACTTACCTACAAATGGCTTTTAAGGAACCCGGAGGTTCATTGCCACCCTCACAAAAGCCCGCCATTGGTCCCTATCCTGAGTAAGATTAAATCAGTCCCTACCATCATATCCCACCTCCCTCAAATCCATTTTAATATTAACCTCCCATCTACGTCTCGGCCTCCCCAAAGGTCTTCTTCCCTCAGGCCTCCCAACTAACACTCCATATGCATTTCTGGATTTGCCCATATGTGCCATATGCCCTACCCATCTCAAATGTCTGGATTTAATGTTCCTAATTATGTCAGGTGAAGAATACAATGCCTGTAGTTCTGCGTTGTGTAACTTTCTCCATTCTTCTGTAACTTCATCCCTCTTAGCCCCAAATATTTTCCGAAGCACCTTATTCTCAGACACCCTTAACCTATATTCCTCTCTCAAAGTGAGAGTCCAAATTTCACAACCATAAAGGTCAACCGGTAATATAACTGTTTTATAAATTTTAACTTTCAAATTTTTTGACAGCAGAGTAGATGACAAAAGCTTCTCAACCGAATAATAACACGCATTTCCCATATTTATTCTGCGTTCAATTTCCTCCCGAGTGGCATTTATATTTGTTACTGTTGCTCCAAAATATTTGAATTTTTCCACCTCTTTGAAGGATAAATCTCCAATATTTATATTTCCAATTCGTACATTATTTTGGTCACGAGACATAATCATATACTTTGTATTTTCGGGATTTACTTCCAAACCTATCTCTTAACTTGCTTCCAGTAAAATTCCCGTATTTTCCCTAATCGTTTGTGGATTTTCTCCTAACATATTCACGTCATCCGCATAGACAAGCAGCTGATGTAACCCGTTCAATTCCAAACCCTGTCAATAAGTCATTAATATATATTAAAAATAAAATAGGGCCTAGAACTGTGCCTTGGGGAACACCTATATTAATAATTGAAGGTTCGCTTGATAACTTAGTAGTTAATACAACGTCGTTAAATAATCAAGTGAAAAAGTACGACCATATCACTAGCAAAGTTTATGCACTGTATTATTCTTCCTGCTATCACCCCTCCCATATAATGATGATTATAATAGTGATACAATGGGTGAAGTATAGGCTTGCTGCAATAATATGCCTCAGTATGGTCCATGGATTTGAACCAAGGCCTTCAGTGAATCGACTGACGACGTGATACGTACGCGCAGGCACGTCTGGTCTTTATATATTCTGCCCAAATCTCTGGTAATTAGAGATAAATGGAGCCGTGAGGTAGACAACACTGTGATGCAGCCAGCCACGCTAACTCCGTCTACGGGGGCGCGCACACACTGGGGGCCGTGAGGCGTGTCTTCGTGGGTAAATCAATGCCAGCAATTACGCTAACATGTACATAGCGCGGTGGACAAATTCACTGAGCTGCCGAGATTCAGCACGGCGATCCACCTCTGTCCATTATGGCATGTTAACTGCTTCTTACCCAAAACAAGTCTCCAAAACAACTGCAATGTGTTTATATTGCATAAACCGCTAATTTTTGCTTGGAATGTTTTGTTCTGTTTTCTTTTTAGTGCCGTTGTAAGTTAATAGACATAAATACATATATATATATATATATATATATATATATATATATATATATATATATATATATATATAATTTGAACTGGTAATTGAAATTACGGGAAAACGGCTGAACGGATTTTAATACATGACCCCTCATTTTGAAGCTTGGAACCCAAAGTTTTTCAGAAAAATAGTAGTTTTCAGTGAAATGTCAATTTTTCAACATAATTTTCCTATTTTCCAAAATCCATCTGTCGTCAGTTTTGAGAACTAGCTAATTGCATTTCAGAATAAAACAAAATACACACTACAGTAAACAATATTACACTAAGGCCATGATCTGCAAGAATGCTGACATATTTAGAGCTCAAATTAAATTGGCTATTAAACACTTAACTTACTAAAAATAATTTACAGGTTCGATTCTGTGGTGTATAATTTTCTGGGTACAGCTGTGTATTGGATATTAAAAACTACAAAACTTGAGGTGGTTTGATGACATTATTACCATTAGAAATGAAATATTATTGTAGTTAATGCCATGATGTGACTATTTTTCATTAATTATACATATTAATGCTATATTGATGATATGAAATTGAAACGTTTTGGGGTTATATAAGTAGATGTAGAGAATATCTTAAATTAGATTTTGATTTCTATATTTTACTGAGTGGCGGCTATATAGTATATATAGTATATGTTACTGAAAGCTATAAAACGTACGTAAGATAATAATATTGTTATTAAAAATCAAATATTTTTATAGTTATTAATCAAGAGGAGTTGGGTCTTTTTCATATATTTAATGGCGGTGTGGTGTAGATATTTATATGCGAGGTTCTCTTCAGTATTGGCTCGAGAGAGAGTATCTTTCATTGTTACGGAAGCAAATAACTTTCAGAATGTCTGGTAATCTTCGTTGAAAATAAATCTGAAAAATGTTTATTTGAACTTCTAATGAACTTAGTTTGCAGCATTTGCTGCACAAGCCACTAGTACCGTTTATTATATAATTCGAATTGGCAATGGAAATTACGGGAAAACGGCTGAACGGATTTTAATGAATGACCCCCTCATTTTGAAGCTAGGAACCCAAAGTTTTTCAGAAAAATAGTAGTTTTTAGTGAAATGTCAATTTTCCTACATCATTTTCCTATTTTCCAAAATCCATCTTTCGTCAGTTTTAAGAACTAATTAATTGCATTTCAGAATAAAACAAAACACACACTACAATAAACAATAGACTATTATACGAAGGCCATGAACTACAGGATTGTGACATAGAGTTCAGATGGCTCAGATTCTTTCACATCATGACGCCAATATGTCGATCTTCATTTGTGTAATTTTTTGATAACGTATACAAAGTAATTTACAGATGTGATTCCGCGGTGTGTAATTTTCTGAGTACAACTGTGTGTTGAATATTAAAAACTACAAAACTTGAGGTGGTTTGATGACATTATTAGTATTAGAAATTATTATAGTTAATGCCATGATGTGATTATTTTTCATTAATTATATATATTAATGCTACATTGATGATATGAAAGTGAAACGTTTTGGAGTGGAATATCTTAAATTAGATCTTCATTTATATAATTTACTAAGTGGCGGCTATATATTTATTGGCGGTGTGGTGTAGATATTTATACGCGTCATTCTCTTCAGTATTGGCTCGAGAGAGCGCAAAAATTTCAGTTCCTAAGGAAAGACCAAAAGGTATTACTTACTGATAAAAATAAGAGGCCTAAAAGATTTTGTAGTCTCCAGATCATTTCAGCAAGATCTCTTAGCAGGATAAAATGATTTTACTCTCTACATTTCAAGCTCTACATGCAGCAGCTATACCAAGATGCTATGTCTATTGTTCGAAAACATAGCAAACCTGACATTTTTTTTAACTTTCGCCTACAATCCACAATGACTTGAAATAGCTATTGCTTTACTCCCACATGAAAAACCCACTGATCGCCCTGACATTGTTACTTGCGTTTTCGCTTTGAAACTCAAAAACTGAAGGTGGATATGTTCAAGAAAAAGTATTTGGCATAAAAAACCATTCAGAGGGAGCATGTTTCATTATTACGGAAGCAAATAACTTTCAAAATGTCTGGCATTCTTCACTTAAAATAAATCTGAAGAATTTTTATTTTAACGTCTGATGAACTTAGATTGCAGCATTTGCTGGTATAATAATGAAAAGTATAAATTACATAACAGATGTGTCGGTGCATCATATTTCACCTCTGCAGGTAGAGCTAATGATTTTGAATAGCTGTGTTTGTTTGAAGACGACATGAGCTTAATGTTCATAGCTGCCGTTTTTTTTTTTGCTCGCTTCCCCCTGTCTGCTCTTGTTAGCTAGACATCAGCGGTAGAAATAATGATCCCGGCGCTCTGTGTTCTCAAAGCACTTATTAGAAACTAACTTGGACACACACACACACACACACACACACACACACACACACACTATGCGCTCTGTTACAAGCGCTGTTCCTGTTTCGCCAGGAAGTTGGCTGCACTGTTCGTATGACATCGCTAATTCTGTAATTACAGCCCGACACACAGCAATGCCATGAATTAATGACGGACGCCATTACATCATTAATGCAATGATTACACACACTTAGGCGAGGAGCGCTGCTGCTGGAAGAACCGCTGCGAAGTGGTGATGAAATACTCGGAGGAGATGTGTTCGAATCCCGGCAGACATATAACACTCTCCCACAGGGACTGTGTGTGATGACACATGATCAGAGACCTCCCCACTGTATGTATAACGTTGCATCTAATTTGTGCAGCTACAATCAAATGTTGTAATTAGTGAAGAATAGATAGATCCCAGAACTCAAGGAAATCCATGTACAGCCTTAGACAAAAAATGAACGCTCTCCTGTACGTAAATTCGTCTACGTTCAGGCAGAGCCTAGATTACATGGCTACGGAAAGGACGTCTATTTTGCTCCTAATTTACCCCTTTAATGTATTATCTTTGTTATATATTATTCATAATCTATAAGGGGACAGAAAAAGCAACAAATAAAAACCAAAGAAAAACAGAAGGAAGTCTTGCATAAGAAATTCGTTCTCGTGTGAAACAACCTCCCACGAAATTAACCGAAGTCTTCCGAATGGGACCGAAAGGAGCTGCTTCTAGAGAATCCGAGGATTCGTTGCCGCTCTCACATAAGCCCGCCATCGGTTCCTATCCTGAGCAAGATTAATCCAGTCCCTAGCATCATATCCCACCTCCCTCAAATCCATTTTAATATTATCCACCCATCTACGTCTCGGTCTTCACAAGGTCTTTTTCCCTCCGGATTTCCAACTAACACTCTATATTCATTTCTGGATTCGCCCATACGTGTTACATGCCCTGCCCATCTGAAACGTCTGGATTTAATGTTCCTAATTATGTCAGGTGAAGAATACAATGCGTGCAGTTCTGTGTTGTGTAACTTTCTCCATTCTCCTGTAACTTCATCCCTCTTAGCCCGAAATATTTTCCTAAGCACCTTATCCTCAAACACCCTTAATTTCTGTTACTCTCTCAAAGTCAGAGTCCAAGTTTCACAACCATACAGAACACCCGGTAATATAACTGTTTTATAAATTCCAACGATCAGCCTTTTTGAGAGCAGACTGGATGATAAAAGCTTCTCAACCGAATAATAACAGGCATTTCCAATATTTATTCTGTGTTTAATTTCGTCCCGAGTGTCATTTATATTTGTTACTTTTGTTCCAAGTTACCTGAATTTTTCCACCTTTTCAAAGGATACATTTTCAATTTTTATATTCCCATTTCATATTATGTTCTGGTCACGAGACATAATCATATACCTTGCCTTTTCGGGATTTACTTCCAAACCTATCTCTTTACTTGCTTCCAGTAAAATACCCGTGTTTTCCCTAATCGTTTGTGAATTTTCTCCTAACATATTCACGTCATCCGCATAGACTAGCAGCTGATGTAAGCCGTTCAAATCCAAACCTTCTCTATTCCCCTGAACTTTTTTGTACTTAGTTATTTAACGACGCTGTATCAACTACGAGGTTATTTAGTGTCGATGGGATTTGTGATCTCGAGATAGTATTTGGCGAGATGAGGCCGAGGATTCGCCATAGATGACCTGACATTTGCGTTACGGTTGGGGAAAACCTCGGAAAAAACCCAACCAGGTAATCAGCCCAAGCAGGAATCGAACCCGCGCCCAAACGCAACTCCGGATCGGTAGGCAAGCGCCTTAGCCGACAGAGCTACGCTGGTGGTTCTGAACTTTCTTAATGGCATACTCTAAAGCAAAGTTAAGAAGTAAAGGTGATACTACAGTCTAGTATATACAGTCACGAAGCTCAATACGTAGTAAATATGCACCCATAGATAGTTGCTAACCACTAGGATCGCTACTATCGCCTCATTATATACAATGCGAAATAGTACCTGCACAGTCTATTGTTCCTAGTACCCTCACAACTCAAGCTTCGTGACTGTATATACTAGACTGTGGTGATAGTGCATCTCCTTGCTTTAGCCCGCAGTGAATTGGAAAAGCATCGGACAGAAACTGGCCTGTACAGACTCTGCTGTATGTTTCACAATTACAATTAATAACATAATAAAATAATTTGCATGATATATAAGAAGAAAACTACAGTAATCCATAACTAATAAGTGAAAATTAAATTACCTATGGATTTCTTTAAAACATGATGTTGCCCATTTTAGATTTATCCTTGTCAGTATTAAATGACAACATATCGAATTGTATCCATATCAAATTGAAGTTGTTAGCGCAACATCACGTTTGTTACAACTTTCCCCGGCAAGTATCTTTCAATTGGGTTTTGCTCCCTAACCAATACATCACATTCCCTCCGTTTGTTGTGGGTTCATTGCAGGACTGTGATAGATGTACCCGTTTTCGTAAATTTGTTTGAATTAACGTCCAGTAGATGGGGAATATCCAGAAAATTATGGTAAATGGAGTCAAATGTTTGCCATCCACGAAAAGTCATCAAAGCCCTCGTTTAATTCAGATCGTGTATCCATGTGATATAATCGCGTTTTGCGCAAAGCTTCGCTTGACCGGGTCACCGCTTTTTTCACAAAATCACCGACGCAATTCACAACCCAAAACGTTTGTCCAGTTATGCAAATCTGCCGCTGCAGACCGCAACATCGCTTGTTGCTATAGTTACAGTGAATAGCAAATTCTTCCTCGACGTGCAGTTTGTCAATGCCTTTATGCAGTTCCCTATTAACTGGATGTTCAAATGGGTGTTCTGTCCTGAAAATCAGCTATTCCGGAAAATGGGTATCATAATCTGCTATTTTTTGAGACAAGGGTTAAACAAATTCTCCGAATAGTGAGCCACTCCGTGTGATCGTGGTAGACAATTTCACGATTGACAATATAAAACGATCTCTATAAAATTTCATATCACATTCAAGAACTTCCTTTACTAGATGAACAGTCTAAAACGTTGAAAAAAATCATTGTTCTACAGGGACATAATTTTATTTTTACTAACATTTCTAATATTAACCTGGCTATACCTTTGGATCAACGGTTGCTACCTCCTTCCACGAATGGAGTTCGATTATACTGGCGTAATATACACACAAATCACTTTACTAGGTATAGGAGGGAAGAAAAGTAGTTCATCCATTTACGTAAACTAGGAAATATCGCGATTTTGAGTTTCATAATTTTCATTAGGTTTTTGTTTAATCAAAATACAGTACAGTATTAACAAGGAGAGTTTTTACTCACGAACCGATCTGTCCATGTGGACATATTCATTATGCAGTGTATATTATACTGTCTACAGCACATTAGCGTACAATATAGAGAAAGAAGTTAAATTGAAAAATAATCAGAATATGAATATTTGAACACATTTTTTAAAATTGTGGCCGTTCATTTCGATACAGGCTTCAGTTCTTTTGTGCATATTATCGCACTATAGACTATTGCATCTAATTTCAATTGTCACTTTCGTCCTTCGTACTAGTAACTCATGTTGAAATAATTCTGTACCTACTCTATAAAAGAGTACCTTACGTACTTAAATTCAATCTTCACTTCTGCTCGATCCGAAAAGATAAAATTACTCAGACATGCTATCTACTGTCCGTCCAAGTGGTTATGTCGCAGGATCGTCGAAAGGGAGGAAATCACGTGACAGTTAATTAATTAACGAGGCCCTTTTATTTAAGTCATTTTAAACAGTTGTATAATATTACGTAAACGTCCAATTCCTAACAGAAATTAATGTTTTCAGAAAAGAGCTAAGACAGCCCAGCTTTTACAGAGAGGCGAGCAGAAGCAGGTGGGGGAAACCGGGATGCAACGTAGGCAAACGGACGACAGTACCTGTGCGAAAATATGATTCAATATTGAAAGCTCTTTCGCCACTGGAAAACGCGAACATATTTCTGGAACGTACTATACTCACTAACTCAGTGCTGTTTACTATGTGCGGCCTTGGTTCTGTGTAGAGGACAGTTGGAACTTCATTAGTAGATGGGGTGGGAGTGAAGTAAATTAAAAAGCAGGTACAATAAAATGATGTCCCTGCATATCTGGTACTTATATATATGCTAAAAGTACAGAAGAAAACTAAAGAATTTTACGTCATTTCCTGTCATGACACAATTCGAGATTCCAGCACCAAACTTTTTTGACTACAAAACTTGATAGTTGAAATTTCTGCCGAAAAAAAAAATGAATGTCAAAAATCCAACGATCTAGTTCATACTGTTTTAGACGATATTTACTGTTTACGAGAGAGACTTATTAAGTTCTGTGGAGTAAAGGTTAGCATGCCTGACCGTGAAACGAGCGGGCACGGATTCAAGTTTTGGTTGAGACAAGTTGCCTGGTTGAGGTCTTTTCCGGGTTTTTCTCTCAACTCATTAAGGGCAAATGCTGGTAAACTTTCGGCGCTGAACCCCGGACTCATTTTGCTGGCATTATCACCTTCATCTCATTCAGACGCTAGATAACCACAGAAGTTGATAAAGCATCGTAAAACAATCAATAAAAAAGATACAAATTGAAGCAGTCACCTACATTTTTTATGGAGTGTCTGAAGCTATCACCGCTAGATAACAGTATTACCGATTTGCACATAAGTGAAGCAAAGAATCAGCAGTTGCAAGATGGCGGAAGTTCTATACGAGTGTGCCATTGGTGACCTGATCCAAGCATTGATGCAAGCTTTGTCTTGGACTGGTGGCATTCATCACCCGTGACTACCCGGGCTAGCATATCGTTCCCTTTATCCTGTCAGCTAGGATCAAGCCACCAATCCGTTGTACAATTTTGTACACCCTTCAGAGAACGTCTGCGCTCAATTGTCGACAGCTTGACGTGACAGACAATGCTAAGCATACACGGGAGCATTGCTTTGTGGATATCCCTTGCTGCTAGACATTTTCACAGAAACATCTCACAATGGAACGCTCCTCGTCTGTGATATACTCGTTCAGATATGCCGTCACCTTACAACTGCTGCTTCTTTGTTTCAGTTTTGCCACTTGTACGCATATCGGACACCTTGATAATATTGCCATGTAGTGGTGATATTTTCAGGCATTTAATAAAGTTGTATGTGTGTATTACAGAATTATAATTTAGTATAGTGCATATACAGTGTGTAACAAAATCTCACCTGCTACTTTGTATTATGCATACTGCTAAAATATACTGGAATGCCGTACGTCTGAACGTTATTCGTATACAGAAATTCCTACAAAATTTTATTGAGAGTGAGCATCTACAAAGCTATGATTGAATTTATCCGGGAATAATGTACATGAATAATAATTTTAATGGAACATTCAGAAATTATTTGAAATTCTCACACACACAAAAAGTCGTCTATACACAGCAACCAATTGTCTTTCAGCAAAATGAAGCAACCCATGCTTTCCTAACTAATCAAGAGGCAGAGGATCAACACAAGTATTGCCATGGCCATCACGTTCACCTGATTTGAAATCCTTAGACATTAACGTCATGATTGGGGGTTAGCAAGTCAGAAGTGTTCAAAATCAAAGTATGAAATGTAAAGAACTTGAAGAATAGAACTGCACAAGCATCTGCAGAGAACTCTGGCAAATTTGTTCTTCATTTCCTGTCATGATACACGATGATTTTCGTGTAAATTTAATTTTAAAACCACTAATTTAAAGCCACTCAATTTTACGGACAGATTGCAACGTTGTAGCGAGAGAGGGAGGCTTGCGTACAGAGCAAACCTGAGTTCGTTGACCTCCTACATCTTTATTACTAGAAGAAAGATTACTGTGTTAGCGGCGATGATTCCGGACTACTGAAACTTGCAATTTAATTTCCTAATTATAAAATATATTTAATTACAAAACATAATATAGATTTTGTCCACACCTGTGGAGTAACGGTTAGCATCCATAGCCGCGAAACCAGGTGGCCCAGGTTCGATTCCCGGTCGGGGCAAGTTACCTGGTTGAGGTTTTTTCCGGGGTTTTCCCTCAACCCAATATGAGCAAATGCTGGGTAACTTTCGGTGTTGGACCCCGGACTCATTTCACCAGCATTATCACCTTCATCTCATTCAAACGCTAAATAACCTGAGCTGTTGATAAAGCGTCGTAAAATAACTTACTAAAATAAAAAAAATAATATAGATTTTCTATTCCTTTAAGTGTCCCCTATCGCCTCTTTTAATCTACAGGGTTATTTCACTTCCAGCCTGTATACAGTTCATGTCCGGATAATCATTGTTTCATTAAAATGGATCGAGACTTTCTGTCCACCCTGTATTATTTTACAATAATTCGCACTCTTTTGTGCATGAAACTTTTTTTGTGTGCAGATCTTAATACAAGTTTCAGGCACTTAAAAATTGTCCTCCTTTACTTTTGAAAACCTCACACACACAGAAATTACGCGCAATTTGCATTGCCTTTCTTTTTTTTAATATACATTAGAAGACGCCATAACTTTGTGGTTCTTTCCTGTTCATTTCTTCCAGATCTTTAACTTTCTCACCGTCTTTCTTCATCCCTCAACAGCTGTGAGCAATAAGGAATGAATAATACATTCCATCCGTTGGACTAACCTATGAAAGTCAGAATAATTCTTGTTTAAAATTTATATTTTGCAGCTCTAACATTCAGTTGCTGAATATCCAAGCTTCGAAATAAAAGTTTTCCCGTCCTTTTTCCCCCCGTCTCGTTATCTCTGTTACTAAATCGATTCTGATGTTTAGTCCAAACTTGTATCATCACTTTCATGATATGTAGGGGTTGGGCGGGTGTTGTCCAGGGTTACAATAGGGGGTGTTGGTGTTAAGTTATATTCTTTCTCGGCGGTTGAACCATAAATCAATCTCGATCCTCGGTGGCCGCGTCTTCGACCTTAGCCCGATTCCATTTCCTCCCCCGCATTCAACGATGTTAAAGTGAATAAAATACATTCTGGACCGGCTATTAATCAAAGTGGCGTGCAGAGTAAACAATGCAACACGCAAATTACACGATCATGCCCGGCTCTATCTCTCAAATTAATTAATTAATTCCTTCATTCGTTCGTTCACTTTGTCATTAATTAGGGGAAGACGGGGCTTATTTACAAGCGGGCAAATAAAAAGAGAAATTTTTGTGACATTATAAAGTAATGAATTTCGAGACAAACACAAATGACCGTTTACAACATTCTGCATACCGTAATATCATTTTTCCACACTCTCTCCCTCTCTCTTTCTCTCTCTCTCTCCCTCTCTCTCTTTAAAACAGTATTTCCTAAACCATTACTAGTTACAAGTAGTTAGTGTTAACACTGAAATGTCCAATGAGCGAAGACGCACTATGATTAGCGAATATACTTACTTACTTACTGGCTTTTAAGGAACCCGGAGGTTCATTGCCGCCCTCACATAAGCCCGCCATTAGTCCCTATCCTGAGCAAGATTAATCCAGTTTCTATCATCATATCCCACCTCCCTCAAATCCATTTTGATATTATCCTCTCATCTACATCTCGACCTCCCGAAAGGTCTTTTCTCCTCAGATCTTCCAACTAACACTTTATATGGATTTCTGGATTCACCCATACGTGCTACATGCCCTGCCCATCTCAAACGTATAGATTTAATGTTCCTAATTATGTCAGGTGAAGAATACAATGCGTGCAGTTCTGCCTTGTGTAACTTTCTCCATTCTCCTGTAACTTCATCCCTCTTAGCCCCAAATATTTTCCTAAGCACCTTATTCTCAAACACCCTTAACCTATGTTTCTCTCTCAAAGTGAGAGTCCAATTTTCAGAACCATAAAGAACAACCGGTAATATAGCTGTTTTATAAATTCTAACTTTCAGACTTTTTGACAGCAGACTGGATGATAAAAGCTTCTCAACCGAATAATAACAGGCATTTCCCATATTTATTCTGTGTTTAATTTCCTTCCTAGTGTCATTTATATTTATCACTGTTGCTCCAAGGTACTTGAATGTTTTTACCTTTTCAAAATTTCCTATTTTTATATTTCCATTTCGTACTATATTCTGGTCACGAGACATAAACATATACTTTGTTTTTTGTTTCCAAGGGTTTACTTTCTAACCTATCTCCTTACTTGCTTCAAGTACAATTCCCGTGTTTTCCCTAATCGTTTGTGAGAGTCCAATTTTCAGAACCATAAAGAACAACCGGTAATATAACTGTTTTATAACATATTCACGTCATCCGCATACACAAGGAGCAATGGAGGGGGAAAGGAACTGGCCACCCTACCCCATTATCTTCTGGCCGGATGCCTCATAGGTGGTGCCTTCTTGGTATCACTTATGAGATTCAGACCTGTCCCCGCGCAATTGACTGAACAACAACAAAATATAATAATAATAATAATAATAATAATAATAATATATTTATTTATTTGTTTATTTAGAATATTAATGTGCGAAACAACAGCACAAGGCCAATTACAGCTTAGCACAAGATACTAAACAAAACAAAACAACAAATGATGATGAGAATGAATGATAGAAATGGCAATGAGATGAAATACAATCAATATAATAGTCTACATTAATCAATTGACCAAATGCAACAAAATAAATAGCACAAATAATAATTATTAAAATTAGTTCAGTGAGATAATTAAAAAGAATGGCAATTGAATAGAGTGAATTTCAAATATATTAATGAAATCAAATAAATGAAGACTGGAATAATATAAGTAATATTGTAAAAATATGAATTGGCAAGAATAGTATAATACATATCTTGACAATGGCATAAATTAATAAAAATGACATAAAAACTCAAATGATATACTACACATTAAATGGATCCAAGTTGAATCCATGCAAATTAGCATATTTAATGCATCTGCAGACCGGAGAGAGAGATTTAGGATTCTTATTATAAAACAATTTATGGAATCTTAAACCATTAGCAGGAACATGAAGACTGATATTGCTTATGAAAGATTCACAATCAATATCACCCTTAATGACTTTACAAAAAAATAAATAATCAAGATCCTGACGTCTGGTGAACAAACTACCGCAATTAAAATATTTGCAATTAGTCTCATAGTTATAATCGGAATTTGGTAAAAATCTATAAGAACACAAGGAAATAAATTTTCTTTGAATATTCTCCAATTTAGCCGAGTCAGTGGAAGTAATGGAGTTCCATACAACAGATGCATATTCAAGCTTGGATCTAACCAACGTATAGTATAAAATTAATAAACACATAGGAGTGGAAAAAGAATAAGTTATAGATCTGATTAGACCGAACATTCTTAATAATATACATACATACATACATACAAATGGCTTTTAAGGAACCCGAAGGTTCATTGCCGCCCTCACATAAGCCCGCCATCGGTCACTCAAATCCATTTTAATATTATCCTCCCATCTACGTCTCAGCCTCCCTAAAGGTATTTTTCCCTCCGGTCTCCCAACTAATACTCTATATGCATTTCTGGATTCGCCCATACGTGCTACATGCCCTGCCCATCTCAAACGTCTGGATTTTAAGTTCCTAATTATGTTAGGTGAAGAATACAATGCGTGCAGTTCTGTGTTGTGTAACTTTCTCCATTCTCCTGTAACTTCATCCCGCTTAGCCCCAAATATTTTCCTAAGCACCTTATTCTCAAACACCCTTAACCTCTGTTCCTCTCTCAGAGTGAGAGTCCAAGTTTCACAACCATACAGAAGAACCGGTAATATAACTGTTTTATAAATTCTAACTTTCAGATTTTTGGTCAGCAGACTGGATGATAAGAGCTACATTCTTAATAATAATAATAATAATAATAATAATAATAATAATAATAATAATAATATAATAATAATAATAATTACAATAATAATATGATAATAATAATGTTGAATAATTTCGAGGGAAAATTGTTCCGGGGCCGGGTATCGAACCCGGGACCTTTGGTTTGACGTACCAACGCTCTACCACTGAGCTACCCGGGAACTCTAGCCGACACCGATCCAATTTTTCCCTCTATATCCACAGACCTCAAAGTGGGCTGACAACCGTCAAGCAACCAACTTCGAGTGCACACTAACTCCGTGTGACTTACATTGTGGTTTTCTGTTAACGAACAGTGACGTGTATTATGCAAATCAAGATTTCAGGTATAACTCCCTGTAAAGTTGATTTGAATAATTTCGAGGGAAAAATTGTTCCGGGGCCGGGTGTCGAACCCGGTACCTTTGGTTTAACGTACCAACGCTCTACTACTGAGCTACCCGGGAACTCTAACCGACACCGATCCAATTTTTCCCTCTATATCCACAGACCATACATATAGAGTGGTAGAGCGTTGGTACGTTAAACCAAAGGTCCCAGGTTCGATACCCTGCCCCGGAACAATTTTTCCCTCGAAATTATTCAAATCAACTTTACAGGGAGTTATACCTGAAATCTTGATTTGAATAATAATGTTTACAATAATAATATGATGATGATAATAATTGTATGATGATGATAATAATAATGATGATAATAATAATAATAATAATGATTACAATAATATGATGATAATAATAATATAATAATAATAATAATAATAATAATAATGATAATAATAATAATCGTAAAATTTTCTGAACACAACGCATAATGCAGAAGGCCGTGAATCCTTGTGGTGTGTGACGAGAAACGCGCCCGTTAGCTGGCAGCTGTTTTCCATTACGTCCGATCCAGTGTCTTATTTGCATGTGCTGCACCACCGCAGGTTCGCAATCACGCTACACGAGCTACTCAATTTAATTCTTTCCAATGTCGTTATCTCTGGATGTTTGTTTTCCCCGGGAAATAGACATAATGGAAGATTGACTAAATTATATTTCGATGCAAAGAAGGGAGCTGCAATTCACATTTCAGAGTAATTTGACGGTATTAGCTTTAATGGGACAGAAAGCAGACGAGGATAATTTTCGTTTCGCCTGTATTCTGCGGGACGTCCATGAAATGAATTCAGATGTTGCAACACACTGGAGGTCGTCTCTAGCTTGTACAACGTTGCCAACAATTCTGTACTCACTTACTGGCTTTTAAGGAATCCGGAGGTTCATTGCCGCCCTCACATAAGCCCGCCATCGGTCCCTATCCTGAGCAAGATTAATCCAGTGTCTATCATCATATCCCACCTCCCTCAAATCCATTTTAATATTATCCTTCCATCTACGTATCGGCCTCCATAAAGGTCTTTTACCCTCCGGTCTCCAACTAACACTATATATGCATTTCTGGATTCGCCTATACGTTCTACATGCCCTGCCCATCTCAAACGTCTGGATTTAATGTTCCTAATTGTGTCGGGTGAAGAATACAATGCGTGCAGTTCTGTGTTGTGTAACTTTCTCCATTCTCCTGTAACTTCATCCCTCTTAGCCCCCAAATATTTTCCTAAGCATCTTAATCTCAAACATCCTTAACCTATGTTCCTCTCTCAAAGTGAGTCCAAGTTTCACAACAATAAAGAACAACCGGTAATATAACTGTTTTATAAATTCTAACTTTCAGATTTTTTGACAGCAGACTGGATGATAAGAGCTTCTCAACCGAATAATAACAGGCATTTCCTATATTTATTCTGCGTTTAATTTCCTCCCGAGTGTCATTTATATTTGTTACTGTTGCTTCAAGACATTTGAACTTCTCCACCTCTTCAAAAGATAAATTTCCAATTTTTATATTCCCATTTCGTACAATATTCTCTTCACGAAACATAATCATATACTTTGTCTTTTCGGGATTTACTTCCAAACCTATCTTTTTACTTGCTTCCAGTAAAATTCCCGTGTTTTCCCTAATCGTTTGTGGATTTTCTCCTAACATATTCACGTCATCCGCATAGACAAGCAGCTGATGTAACCCGTTCAATTCCAAACCCTCTCTGTTGTCCTGGACTTTCCTAATGGTATACTCTAGAACTCTAGAGCGAAGTTAAAAAGTAAAGGTGATAGTGCATCTCCTTGCTTTAGCCCGCAGTGAATTGGAAACGCATCTGACAGAAACTGACGTATACGAACTCTGCTGTACGTTTCACTGAGACACATTTTAATTAATCGAGCTAGTTTCTTGGGAATTTCAAATTCAATAAGAATATCATATAAAACTTCTCTCTTAACCGAGTCATATGCCTTTCTGAAATCTATGAATAACTGATGTACTGTACCCTTATACTCCCATTTTTTCTCAGTTATCTGTCGAATACAAAATATCTGATCAACAGTTGATCTATTACGCCTAAAACCACATTGATGATCCCCGATAATTTCATCTACATATGGAGTTAATCTTGTCAAAAGAATATTGGACAAAATTTTGTACGACGTCAACAAAAGTCATATTCCTCGAAAGTTACTACAGTTAGTCTTGTCCCCCTTCTTAAAGATGGGTACGATTATGGACTCCTTCTAATTCTTTAGTTTCTGAAATTAAGTTAATATTTATTAACACATGGTTAATTTATTTGGTCGGCTTATATGTAGCGTTGGTTTCTTAATTTTGGTGTTTTGTAAGAATTTGATTATTTTATTTAGTTGGGCAATGCAATTTACAGAACGCTATGGTTATTCCTGCGCATTGTGAACATTTGACAGTCGTCAATTTTTAATACAAAGAATATAAAATGCAGGTGATGAAGTATCAGATTAGAATCCTTCTAAATCACTACTGAAAACAATATTATAAAGATGCTGCTGCGGCTAAAATAATATGTGTAGTCGAGGGTGAAGGTGTCGTTAGTAAACGTGTAGCACAACGATGGTTCGAGCATTTAAATAATGGAGGAGAAATCATTAGAGATTTAGGAAGATCTAAGGTATGAAATATTCAGAATACACGCTGAGTTTTCGAAGAAAATCCACAAAAAATACTCGTTCGTTGTTAAGAGAATTTTGTGCACTAAAAGATACCCTAGTGAACTTGCCTAATTTCAATAAATCGGAATGTCTTGACTTTAATAGTGACTGAAATGTGTTTTCAAGACGTGGGATTTGTTGACAAGAACGTTATACGTTATAACGTATGTTCACAAAAAAAAGTTGAGATTCAATGACCTTGAAAACAAAAATACAGCATCCCTGCCAAATTACGAATAGTACTGTGGTAATTTCGCATTACACTTTCGCAATATGTGCAAAACCAGAGCAATTTTACTGAATTTGTCCAAAAATTAAGAAAAAAGGACAAATGCAATTTTTTGTCTATTCGTTTACTTTACCATTTTTTGTTAATATGCTTGAAAAATCCCATGTATAGTGGGTCCCTATCACCACGGCATGGCGCGTCCTCAGGTTGCGGATCGAGGAGACGCCCTCCAGATATGGAGGGTAGCTGTGAATATATTGAATAAGCAGTCATGGACAGCCGATAAGGGGTGGTCCTCCAGCTTGGGGGTTGGGCGAAGGGCTAACAACCCATCACCGTAAAAAACAACTTGCTACGAAACCTAACAATAAGCCTCGGAATGGGATGCATGTAGAGTGTTAGTTGGGAGGCCGGAGGGAAAAGGACCTTTGGGGAGGCCGAGACGTACATGGGAGGATCATATTAAAATGGATCTGAGGGAGGTGCGATACGATGGTAGAGACTGGATTAATCTTGCTCAGGATAGAGACAAATGGCGGGCTTATGTGAGGGCGGCAATGAACCTCCGGGTTCCTTAAAAGCCAGTAAGTAAGTAAGTAAGTAAGTATGCTTGAAAAGTACCGAATAGTGTATTTTGATTCATTAATCATATTGAGTATGGTTAATTTGCTTCCAGTTGATGGAATTTCAGCCGGAAAGTGAAATTAAAACCAAAACACAAACAACTTAGCCTTCTAACCTCAAATAACAATACCTACTAATAAATATAAACAAATTAACTCAATCAACTGACTAGTGAAAGAGATCACGTGACTAGTGAAAAATTGTCATAAGTTACTAGACCGGTAAAATAGTTTGAGCAACAGAATCTACGAAAGCTGGTGAAATATATTCTGGTAACTAGTAACAGGTGAAATACTCTACTAGTATTTCTGACAAATAGGCCCCTGAAAAGTGGCTCAAGACCACAATCTAGTACATACAGTCGCGAAGCTCAATACGTAGGCACTATCCATACAATGGCAGTTGAACTTTAGTTGCTAGCCACTAGGATCGCTACTATCGCACAGTCTATTGTTCCTAGTACTCTCAGTTGCTAACCGCTTGGAGCATTGTATCGCGAGAAATACAAAAAATCACCTCAAGCTTCGTGACTGTATGTACTGTACTAGACTGTGGTTATACCATAGAATCTAGGCTAATGGTCTTTACTTCGAAGATTAGATTAATTTCTTCTCAAAGTACACACTTACTGAAATGCTTGCTCCAAAATATATATTATTTATGTGACAGATAAATACATAGTTCGATTAATTAAAATGTGTCTCAGTGAAACGTACAGCAGAGTTCGTATAGGTCAGTTTCTGTCAGATGCGTTTCCAATTCACTGCGGGCTAAAGCAAGGAGATGCACTATCACCTTTACTTTTTAACTTTGCTCTAGAGTATGCCATTAGGAAAGTCCAGGATAACAGAGAGGGTTTGGAATTGAACGGGTTACATCAGCTGCTTGTCTATGCGGATGACGTGAATATGTTAGGAGAAAATACACAAACGATTAGGGAAAACACGGGAATTTTACTGGAAGCAAGTAAAGAGATACATAGGTTTGGAAGTAAATCCCGAAAAGACAAAGTATACGATTATGTCTCGTGACGAGAATATTGTACGAAATGGATATATAAAAATTGGAAATTTATCCTTTGAAGAGATGGAAAAATTCAAATACCTGGGAGCAACAGTAACAAATATAAATGATACTCGGGAGGAAATTAAACACAGAATAAATATAGGAAATGCCTGTTATTATTCGGTTGAGAAGCTTTTATCATCCAGTCTGCTGTCAAAAAATCTGAAAGTTAGAATTTATAAAACAGTTATATTACCGGTTGTTCTTTACGGTTGTGAAACTTGGACTCTCACTTTGAGAGAGGAACATCGGTTAAGGGTGACTGAGAATAAGGTGCTTAGAAAAATATTTGGGGCTAAGAGGGATGAAGTTACAGGAGAATGGAGAAAGTTACACAACACAGAACTGCACTCATTGTATTCTTCACCTGACATAATTAGGAACATTAAATCCAGACGTTTGAGATGGGCAGGACATGTAGCAAGTATGGGCGAATCCAGAAATGCATATAGAGTGTTAGTTGTGAGGCCGGAGGGAAAAATACCTTTGGGGAGGCCGAGACGTAGATGGGGGAGATAATATTAAAATGGATTTGAGGGAGGTGGGATATGATGATAGAGAATGGATTAATCTTGCTCAGAATATGGACCAATGGCGGGCTTATGTGAGGGCGGCATTGAACCTCGGGGTTCCTTAAAAGCCAGTAAGTAAGTAAGTAAGTTAGTAAGACAGTTAAATACATTGATGGTCTGGAAATAATTATGACGGTAGGAAATATTCGTTAAACTCAATCAACTTAACGAAAAGACTGTTATCTTTGGTGATATTACTGTTGATAATCTCTGCTGAGATTTGTAGGAAATCACCATTTTGTGTCTTTGTTTCCAAATGGAAACTCGTTATTTTATAGCAAGAATTGCTGTATTTCGCATGCGTCATTCCTTGACAAATTGACTCGGAGATACTGAATACGAATAAAACCCGTACACTAGTCTATGGAATATAGCCGTACATACACTGGTCAGAAACAGAGGGAATGCTTAAAACCTGCTATATTCGACGTCATGAACCCTGAAAGCGTGCATTTCTTTGAAAATATCAAATGAAATGTTTTTTGCAGCATCACAAAGCTTTCTGTTTACACTTCACCTAATGACAAAAAAAAAGAGAGCATCGATTATGACAAAAGCATGGCCTACTGTATAGATGAGCATACACATTTTTTGCAACAACACCTTCTTCTCTTTTGTGAAATATTGGAGATTAATAACTATAAAAATAAGTTCAATTTCATAAATTTATGACATGTTTCGTTGAACAGACGTAGTTTGCGTATGACAGACCATCTGTTACGACTGAGTAGGTCAATTTGCACTGCACACTGAATTTCATTATTTCCGAACACACTTGTAAAATAATATATAAAAATCACTCGTCTCTTTCATGACATCAATTATTCAACAATATCGCGCCAAATTACCCATTTATAAATCTGACGTTACAGCCAATTAATAGGGTTAATTATATGCCAGTAATGATCCAGCCAATATAACACTTCTCTGGCAATTTGAGATTCATTGAGGCTCATATTACCAACACATACCGAAAAAAAAAATGCAAAATGGTTTTAAAAATCTATGTCACAGCGGAAAATACTGAACCCTAGCGTTAAGTGAATGTGATGTCATGGGATCGAACCTCGCTTAAGGCATGTGTGCTCTTTTGTTACAGCATTTTCTTAAACTGTGTAGGTAGAGGTTATGTTCTTGTGAGTATATGTTATTACTTAGAATATAAACATCAGAAGAGAAAACTTTCCATTTAATTTAACTTTAACATTCAACCCGGCAGAAGCTACAGGATTTCTGAATTATAATTGGAGCTCTACAAAAAAAAAAAAAGTAAGTTAAGTGAACAAGTTCTTCTGATTGATTTATACAGGGACATAATTTTATTTTTCGTAACATTTTTAATATTAACCTGGCTATACCTTTCGATTAACGGTTGAGAACCGGAAACACCTTTCCTACCCCCTTCCACGACTTGAGTTCTATGATACTGGCGTAAAATACAAACAAATCACTTTACTAGGTATAGGAGGGAAGAAAAGTAGTTCATCCATTTATGTAAACTAGGAAATATCGGAATTTTGAGTTTGATAATTTTCATTAGGTTTTTGTTTAATCAAAATACAGTACAGTATTAACAATAAGTGTTTTTACTCACGAACTGAATTATCCATGCGAACGTATTCATTATGCAGTGTATATTATATTGTCTACAGCACAATAGCGTACAATATAGAGAATGAAGTTAAATTGAAAAATAATCATAATATGGATATTTAATAGTACATTATGCAAGGAGCCTATAATGATAGTAATTAAGACGCGAGTATGTTTGTTTATGAAACGAGCGCAAGCGAGTTTCATAATTTTCATACGAGCGTCTTAATTAACATTGTAGTCAAGTTTCATACGACTTTTTATGCTCGACCATATTTTTTTTTCCTGCAATTGGTGAAATTAATTTGCGGGAATGTGCTTTGTGAAAGGCTGGAAGATGACAGTGAATTTATGTTAATTTGTGTGTTGTTTTTTTCGACTGAGTTTAATATTGTCTAATCTTGCGCTAGTTGTCTTTCGATTGCATATC
Source organism: Periplaneta americana (assembly GCF_040183065.1). Classification (NCBI taxonomy): domain Eukaryota; kingdom Metazoa; phylum Arthropoda; class Insecta; order Blattodea; family Blattidae; genus Periplaneta; species Periplaneta americana. Next base: position 2,684,976 of record NC_091124.1, on the reverse strand, counting down.
CGAGAATAATCGATACTTACGCTTTCATATTGCTACAATGATATTTTCTGATTGGTGGAACACCTGAACTTTAATGAATAGGTGTACTTTAATGAGGTCCATTAAAGGGCTGCTACCAGGTGTATAATTACTACATTTCGGCATGGTAGAGCATAAACACATTTTTTAAAATGGTGGCCGTTCATTTCTATACAGGCTTCAGTTCTTTTGTGCACATCTAAATCCAATTACCAGTTTCGCCCTTCGTACTAGTAACTCATGTTGAAATAATTCTGTACCTACTCTATAAAAGAGTACCTTACGTACTGTAAATTCAATCTTCACTTCTGCCCGATCCGCACAGATAAAATTACTCAGACATGCTATCTACTGTCCGTCCAAGTAGTTACGTCGCAGGATCGTAGAAAGGGGAGAAATCACGTGACAGTTAATTACTTAACGAGGCCCTTTCATTTATGTTACTTTAAACAGTTGTATAATATTACCTAGACGTCCAATTTCTAACACAAATTAATGTTTTCAGAAAAGAGCTAAGACAGTCCAGCCACTAGCCTTTACAGAGAGGCGAGCAGAAGCAGGTGGGGGAAATCGGGATGCGACGTAGGCAAATGGGCGACAGTACCTGTGCGAAAATATGATTCAATATTGAAAGCTCTTTCGTCACTGGAAAACATGAACATATTTCTGGAACGTACTATACTCACTAAGTCAGTACTGTTTATTATATGCGGCCTTGGTTCTGTGTGGAGGACAGTTGGAACTTCATTAGTAGAAGGGGTGGGAGTGAAGTACATTCAGAAACTCAGGTACAATAGAAATTGAAGTAAAAATAAAATGATGCCCCTGTATAATTCCATCGCATACTGTATATTGGGAGCGAGGATTTAGTTGCATGGATCTTGTAAAAACTGAAATTAGAAACCGCCTTTCAATAAAAAAAGAGTTAGCACATTGCTAACAATAAATCTTGAAGTGCATACTAGTAAACAATTCCAATGTTTAAGAGTGCCCATAAAATAACTTATTTTAATGTGATGTAAATTCAATAGTAATTGCCTACGTCTAATGATTTACTTACATAAGTAGGGGAGAGTTGGGTAGTATCGGACATCGGGTAATATCGGACAGTGAGTTTCTTTCATCTACTACCAGATAATAGTACCTGAATGACATAGTTACATTTCTGTGATGTTGCACACAGAAACGTAACCATGTCATTCAGGTACTACCATCTGGTGGTAGATGAAAGAAACGCACTGTCCGATATTACCCGATGTCCGATACTACCTTACTCTCCCCTATATCTAAAGTGTGGTAACATGGATTGCAAGTAATAAAACTCCAAGAAACAAATTACATAACTTTTTCTTTGTGTATACTTTATTAAATTTATCTTTCTGCACAATTATTCATAACTAGTGGCTTGTGCAGCAAATGCTGCAAACTAAATTCATTAGACGTTCAAATAAACATTTTACAGATTTATTTTCAATGAAGAACACCAGACATTCTGAAAGTTATTTGCTTCTGTAATAATGAAAGATACTCTCTCTCGAGCCAATACTGAAGAGAACCACGCATATAAATATCTACACCACACCGCCATTAAATATATGAAAAAGACAAAACCCCACTTGATTAATAACTATAAAAATATTTGATTTTTTATAATATTATTATCTTACGTAACTTTTATAGCTTTCAGTAACATATACTATATATACTATTCAGCCGCCACTCAGTAAAATATAGAAATCAAAATCTAATTTAAGTTATTCTCTACATCTACTTACATAACCCCAAAACGTTTCAATTTCATATCATCAATATAGCATTAATATGTATAATTAATGAAAAATAGTCACATCATAGCATTAACTATAATAATATTTCATTTCTAATGGTAATAATGTCATCAAACCACCTCAAGTTTTGTAGTGTTTAATATCCAATACACAGCTGTACCAAGAAATTACACACCACAGAATCGAACCTGTAAATTATTTTTAGTAAGTTAAGTTTTTAATAACCAATTTAATTTGAGCTCTAAATATGTCAGCATTCTTGCAGATCATGGCCTTCGTGTAATATTGTTTACTATAGTGTGTGTTTTTTTTATTCTGAAATGCAACACGGCAGACTTGATGCTCGCTTCGCTTCTCTTGAATGCAATTAGTTAGTTCTCAAAACTGACGACAGATGGATTTTGGAAAATAGGAAAATTATGTAGGAAAATTGACATTTGACTGAAAACTACTAGTTTTCCGAAAAACTTTGGGTTCCAAGCTTCAAAATGAGGGGCCATTTATTAAAATCCGTTCGGCCGTTTTCCCGCAATTTCCATTACCAGTTCAAATTATATATATATATATATATACTAGTGGCTTGTGCAACAAATGCTGCTGCAAACTAAGTACGTTAGACGTTCAAATAAAAATTTTTCAGATTTATTTTCAATGAAGAATACTTGTCTTTTTGATAGTTATTTGCTTCCATAATAATGAAACATACTCCCTCTCAATGGATTTTTTTAGGCCAAATACTTTTTCTTGAACCTATCCAACTTCAGTTTTTGAGTTTCAACGCGAAAACGCAAGTATCAATGTCAGGATGATAGCAGTAGCTATTTCAGGTCATTGTGGATTGTAGGCAAAAGTTAAAAAAATGTCAGGTTTGCTAAGCTTTCGAACAATAGCATTTTCGTATAGCTGCTGCATGTAGAACTTGAAATGTAGAGCGTAAAATCATTTTATCCTACTAAGAGATCTTGCTGAAATGATCTGGAGACTACAAAATTTTCTAGGCCTCTTATTTTATCAGTAAGTAATACCTTTTGATCTTTCCTTAGGAACTGTAATTTTTGCGCTCTCTCGAGCCAATACTGAAGACAATGACACATATTAATATCTACACCACACCGCCATTAAGTATATGAAAAAGACCCAACCCCACTGGATTAATAAGTATAAAAATATTTGATTTATAATAACAATATTATTATCTTACTTAAGTTTTGTAGTTATATATAGCAGTCACTCAGTAAATTATAGAAATGAAGATCTAAATTAAGATATTCTCTACATTTACTTACATAACCTCAAAACGTTTCACTTTCATGTCATCAATATAGCATCAATATTATGTACAATTAATGAAGAATAGACGCATCATGATATTAACTATAATAACATTTAATTTCTAATGGTAATAATGTCATCGAACCAGCTCAAGTTTCGTAGATTTGAATATCCAATACACAGCTGTACTCAGAAAATTATACACTACAGAATCAGTTTATAATAACAAATTGAATTGAACTCTAAATATGTCGGAAATCCTGCAGGTCATGGCCTTCGTGTAATAGCCTATTGTTTATTGTAGTGTGTGTTTTGTTCTGAAATTCAATCAAGTCGGCCGTGATTGAATAAAATTAGTTCTCAAAACTGACAACAGATGGATTTTGAAAAATAGGAAAATTATGTAGGAAAATTGACATTTCACTGAAAACTACTACCTTTCCGAAAAACTTTGGATGCCAGGCATGAAAATGAGGGGTCACTCATTAAAATCCGTTCAGCCGTTTTCCCGTAATTTCCATTACCAGTTGAAATTATATATATAGATAGATATTGCACAAGCATTTCACAATTTGCACAACTATAATTTGTCATCTGTGCATTTTTTTAGATAATTACTTATTTGCTAGCTTTAACCCTGCTTCCACACTGTATTCCTCCACGTTTGCAAAGAAAATCCCATCGCAGTAATTCTCAGATTATTTTTTGCTGTTTCTCTGTACCATCAGATAGTATGCACGATCATGCTATAAAAATCAATTGTAGTGTAACACAGATGTATACGCAGCGCCGGAGGTGTGTGGACGCAATTAAGTGTCTGCTTTTGAACGCTAAATCAGTCCTAATGCGTATTGTTGAGCCCATGTTTACACGGTAGCAGTTTTTGTGAAACGATTTCCACTATTGTATAGCGCTTCTTGATACTGGCCTCTTGCCAGTCGATGGCGTTTGATGTTGTTTGGATGTAAAAACATTCCCAATTGATTATGGAGACAGATACTGCAAGTGTTGTTAATAACAGTATCTCAGTGGCTATAAAAGTTGGAGCTGCCATTATTCCGAGTACACTGTAAACACATTCTCTCTGGCGACTTTCTGAATGTACACATAGCTTCTATTGTTTACTAGTACCAAACACTACCACCAGGATTCGTCACTGTAGTGACAGCGAGATGCATTTATTGGAATTTGAACCGATTGTCATAGGATTTCAACTGCAAAAGCGTTATGCTGAATCATAAAAGTAAAATCTCATGGACTACTTTCCTCGAAAATAAAATATGTGACATCTTGCTAAATATCAATACTGAAGTTAATTTTATATGGTAAATCACCATGTTCTGTCAAACCCTATACTTACTTACTTACTTACTGGCTTTTAAGGAACCTGGAGGTTCATTGCCGCCCTCACATAAGCCCGCCATTGGTCCCTATCCTGAGCAAGATTAATCCACTCTCCATCATCATATCCCACCTCCCTCAAATCCATTTTAATATTATCTTCCCATCTACGTCTCGGCATCCCCAAAGGTCTTTTTCCCTCCGGCCTCCCAACTAACATTCTATATGCATTTCTGGATTCACCCATACGTGCTACATGCCCTGCCTATCTCAAACGTCTGGATTTAATGTTCCTAATTATGTCAGGTGAAGAATACAATGCGTGCAGTTCTGCGTTGTGTAACTTTCTCCATTCTCCTGTAACTTCATCCCTCTTAGCCCCAAATATTTTCCTAAGCACCTTATTCTCAAACACCCTTAACCTATGTTCCTCTCTCAAAGTGAGAGTCTAAGTCTCACAACCATAAAGAACAACCGGTAATATAACTGTTTTATAAATTCTAACTTTCAGATTTTTTGACAGCAGACTGGATGATAAAAGCTTCTCAACCGAATAATAACAGGCATTTCCCATATTTATTCTGTGTTTAATTGCCTCCCGAGTATCATTTATATTTGTTACTGTTGCTCCAAGATATTTCAACTTCTCTACCTCTTCAAAAGATAAATTTCCAATTTTTATATTTCCATTTCGTACAATATTCTAGTCACGAGACATAATCATATACTTTGTCTTTTCGGGATTTACTTCCAAACCTATCTCTTTACTTGCTTCAGTAGAATTTCCGTGTTTTCCCTAATTGTTTGTGGATTTTCTCCTAACATATTCACGTCATCCGCATAGACAAGCAGCTGATGCAACCCGTTCAATTCCAAACCCTCTCTGTTATCCTGGACTTTCCTAATGGCATACTCTAGAGCAAAGTTAAAAAGTAAAGGTGATAGTGCATCTCCTTGCTTTAGCCCGCAGTGAATTGGAAACGCATCTGACAGAAACTGAGTTAAACCCTATAACGTAAACATAATTGGAAATCTGAAGCCTGAAAATGAAAACACATATACAACTTTCCTCTAAAATGTATAACACAATATACCGGTATTTATTTTACGATTGAAGTAAATTTAAAGTGTCACTTCTTGGGGTGTCTTTTGTTAAAAGTGAAACAAACAGAACACTGAAAGTAAAAATATTGTACCCAGAAACTTCAAATATATCTGACCTCCAGTTTTCTGATTGCGTAAGCGAACTTTCTAACCATAAGATAAAACAGAACCAAAGATATCAGAAATTGACAAACCTCGAAATAGTTCCACTAGTTCTCAATAGGTAACCCTAATATTGAGTCGGGTAAAAAGTATTTGGGAAAATGTTGAAGTAGATTAAGCATAAATTATTGTCACAGTCGACAGTTCAGCGGTTTGCCGCTAAATCTAGTGCTTTTTTTTTTTTTACAATCATTACATTGGTATGAAGTTTTGAATTTAAACTCGGCTATATTTATGTGCTATTGGCAACACTAACTATTACCTTCGCCATCTATTCATAGAAGTAATAACCGTGTAAGTTTGCGCCATCCTTTCTGATACATCCTGTATATCGAGTTATGTATCTTTGAGGAAAGTAATGTACACTGATGTTCAAAGATATTTGACCGCTACTAAAATTGATAGTGATCGATAATTTTTCGTGTAAGTGTGGCTTCTAGAATTCATTGACGCTGCGAGTTCAATGACTCTGAAGGGAAATTTGGAGATATAATTTTCCCTTGGGAATCCTGAAATGTTGCTGGAAAGGGTGGCTTTGGTTTTTCGAGTGTTTCCTAGAAAACATTTCTATTGTCTCCTTATAATATCCGGAAAACCTGTCTCAGTGATAGTAAAGAACATATTGCCGGAAGAGGAAAAGTCGTACAAGATAAGGAAAATGTGAAGATTTTTTTTTCATGAAATATGAAAATTTTACCTAAATGTTATGAGATATGAAATTTTTGAATAAATAAATTCATAAATAAAGAAGTAAATAAATAATGAGATAAATAAATAAATAAAGAGAGAAATAAATAAATAAATAAATAAATAAATAAAGAGAGAAATAAATAAATAAATAAATAAAGAGAGAAATAAATAAATAAATAAATAAATAATTAATTAAATAAATAAATAAATAAATAAATAAATAAATAATTAAATAAATAGATAAATAGACAAATAAATAAATAAATAATTAAATAAATAGATAAATAAATAAATAAATAAATAATTAAATAAATACATAAATAAATAAATAAATAAGTAAATAAATAAGTAAATAAAAAAATAAATACATAAATAAATAAATAAATAAATAAATAAATAAATAGATAAATAAATAAATAAATAAATAGATAAATAAATAAATAAATAGATAAGTAAATAAATGTACACATAGATAAATTTAAATAAATAGATAAGTAAATAGATAAATACATAAATTGATAAATAAAGAAGTAAAGAAATAAAGATATAAATAAATAATTAAATAAAGAGATACATAAATAGATAAATAAATAAATGTACATATGCATAAATTTAAATAAATATATAAGTATATAGATGAATAAATAAATTGATAAATAAAGAAGTAAATAAATAAATTGAAAAATAAATAAATAAATAAAGAGATAAGTAAATAAATGTACACATAGATAAATTTAAATAAACATATAAGTAAATAGATGAATAAATAGAAAAATAAAGAAGTAAATAAATAAACAGATAAATAAATAAATAAGGAGATTACTAAATAGATAAATAAATACCTAGGTAAATAAATAAATAAATATACACATAGATAAATTTAGATGAATAAATAAATTGATAAATAAAGAAGTAAATAAATAAAGAGATAAATAAATAAATAGTAAATAAATAAATAAATGTACACATAGATAAATTTAAATAAATAGATAAGTAAATAGATGAATAAATAAGTTGATAAATAAAGAAGTAAGTAAATAAATAGTTAAATAAAGAAATACTTCTAAAGTTGGTATAATCAGAAAATATAACTAAATGAGTTCGTATCCACGGCCTTTGAACCGTGCGTTGAGTGCAGAAATATAAACAAATTCAGCTGCAACTCCTTCGACCAGAAAGCAAGATCGCCGGGCTGGCCGCGTGGGAGGCTGTATCACTGCCGTGAAATACGATAGCATCCGGACTTGATTATCAGCGCTGTTTGTTTCGTTTTGTTGCGCAACGAAGCCAATTTAGAGGAATCGATTTTATGTAGACAAAACTTGTGCAGTGGATCATCCACTTTTATCAATTGACACTGCGAAACAAGTCCCATGGCCCGGGCTCGAGAGACAGAAGAAATCGATGATGCGTGTAACAGCACGCTGGCTGGCTAAATAGACCAACCTGTGAATAATACGTGAGGCAGTGATCAGAGGGAATGTTACATTAAACGTAAATAGGTAATTTATAAAATGGAGACGTAAATTATAAAAAGAAATAGCTAAATAAGTTGAAACGTGTGAATAAGTATCTACAGTGACATCAAAAGCTTTTTCTTACATTTTTATTGTACCTTGTTTTCTGACTATACCAAGCAGGCTTTGCTTTGGCTTCAATTTTAGTTGCCATGGTAATATTTTACACTGCATAGGAGGTATGTACATAGTTAAAAATGCAAGGAAAAAGATTTTGTGCGAGATCGTGCGTATTTGCTTGGTTTCCGCACAAAACCAATCCGCGGAAAGTCTAAAATTCCATATCCAGTATTCCCAAACTACACACATGACAATTTCCCTCTTCTTACCGCTTAAGTGACATATTGATTTTACTGCTTTAGGCTTTTAACATATTATTTTTAGAGACGTTCAATATAGTAATAATTATAAATTGGAAACTTACCACTGCAATTTCACCTAAATTGCACTGTTAATTATTGTTTTTAAATATTTGCAAAAATTAAGTGAAGTCTACTACTCCACGAAACTTATTGCATTCCTGACACAAGTAACATTAAGGAAGCCGTGAAAAAATCAACAGGATTCCAGATGCCGATGTTTTTACTGCAATATATTATATAAATAATATTGTTAAAATATTAAAATGAAAAATAAATCATTACATAACCTTACCGTTTGTTTTAAGTTCGCATTTATAGACTGAGGGGAAAAAAAAAGACAGACGTATATCACGGCCTGCTGGAGCAGGCAATGTTTGGTTTTCTGAAGTTGCCGTCATTAAGCAGAAACCAAGATGGAGATTTCATTGCAACTAATTAGAAATTGGTCTTTCAGGTATGTAATAAACGATCTTGGCACAAAATAATGTACGATACACGAGCGGTATGTTTGTTTTCATGTTCTCGGAAATTAAAAAAGGTCAACTACGTTTCGCTTTTTCAATCTTTTCCTCGACCATGAAAACGTCAACATACCGCTCTTGTGACGTATATTACTATTGTGCGAGATCGTGCGTATTTGTTTGGTTTCCGCACAAAACCAATCCGCGCAAAGTATAAATTCCACATTCAGTATTCCCAACCTAACACACATAACAATTTCCCTATTCTTACTGCTTAAGTGACATATTCATTTTACTGCTTTAGGCTTTTAACATATTTTTAGAGACGTTCAATATAGTAATAATTATAAATTGGAAACTTACCACTGCAATTTCACCTAAATTGCACTGTAAATTATTGGTTTTAAATATTTGCAAAAATTAAGTAAACTCTAAAACTCCACTAAAGTTACTGCATTCGTGATGCAAGTAACATTAAGGAAGCCGTGAAAAAATCAACAAGATTCCAGACTCATCATAGACTGGGGGGGAAAAAAGACAGACGTATATCACGGCCTGCTGGAGTATAGTAAACACAGAAAACATTTTAAAGCAACAATGTTGAAGATAGATATTTTTGTTTTGCAAATTTGCCGTCATTGAACAGAAACCAAGATGGAGATTTCATTGCAACTAATTAGAAATTCCTCTTTCAGGTATGTAATAAACGATCTTCGCACAAAATAATGTACGATACACGAGCGGTATGTTTTCTTTCAATTCTCGGAAATTAAAAAAGCTCAACTACGTTTCGCCTTTTCAAGCTTTTCCTCGAACATGAAAACTTCAACATACCGCTCTTGTAACGCATAGGCTATTACTATTATGTCACTTTAAAAGAATAAGGCTTGGATAAACGATGTAGGCCATGCCTGTTATTGACATTGGCTTATGTTCTTTTGTTTTATCAGCAAATGAATGGAACCATGTATTAAAAACAAATAAATGTCATCCATATTATTATTTCAACCAAACTTCATTTATTATTTGGATTCCATGCTCGAATCTTCTCCTGAAATGCCTCGCAGGGATACATTCGTGAAATTTGTACAGTACACACAACACACAGTGCCTTTTCCTGTACAGCGCTCCTAGCGGTGAAATAGGGAACTGAAGCATATAGCCACCAAAACTCTAGGAGGGCACCATCTCACTTGCAAAGGAAAATCAGAAATCATTAACATCAGTGAAAAGCAATAATAGTATAAAATCATGAAAATAATTTCGGAACACTGTGTATTGTAGTCCAGATGAGGTACTGATAGGCAGTGACCTAAATATTGTACCGTTAAAAGGACAAGATACCCAAATTATTGTAATAGTTTACATTTTTAAAGCCGTCAACATAGCAAAGAGATGATGTGCAAGTTCGACACAATACGTTCTATTATTTCGGAATAGGTTCCAGAAGATGAGAGGAGTGATAGTAGGAGGAAGAAGAATAAACTGCATAAGATTTGCTGATGATATGGCGTTGTTAGCAGAAGAGGTGACTACACTAAGGGATATGCTACTGGAGCTAAATGACTGCTGTGAACAGTATGGGATGAAGATAAATGCAAACAAAACGAAGACCATGGTCATAGGAAGAAAAATAAAGAAAGTAAACTTGCGAATTCTAAATGAGGCAGTAGAGCAAGTGGACAGCTTCAAATACTTGGGGTGTACTATAAGCAGTAACATGAGCTGCTGCCAGGAAGTCAAAAGGAGGATAGCAATGGCAAAGGAAGCTTTTAATAGAAAAAGGAGCATCTTCTGCGGACCTCTGGAGAAAGAACTAAGGAAGAGACTAGTGAAGTGCCTTGTGTGGAGTGTGGTTTTGTCTGGGACGGAAATATGGACATTACGACGAAGTGAAAAGAAGCAAATACAAGTATTTGAAATGTGAATATGTAGAAAAATGGAACGTGTGAAGTGGACAGACAGAATAAGAAACGAAGCTGTGTTGGAAAGAGTGCGTGAAGAAAGAATGATGCTGAAACTAATGAAGTAGAGGGAAAGGAATTGGTTGGGTCACTGGCTGAGAAGAAACTGCCTACTGAAAGATGCAATGGAAGGAATGGTGAACGGGAGAAGAGTTTGGGGCAAAAGAAGATATCAGATGATAGACGACATTAAGATATATGGATCATATGCGGAGACAAAGAGGAAGGTTGAAAAAATAGAAAAGATTGGAGAATGCTGGGTTTGCAGTGAAGGACCTGACCTTGGGCAGAACGCTGAATGAACGAATGAATTTCGAAAAAAATGTCGATTGATGAATTCGTCGAATTCAACAGATTTAGGGAATATTGTACGTGAGCGACGTTCAACATTCGACGTATGTAATCTTTTGTTGTTAATTTTGCTGTTTTCTCTTTAGCCTACTGAAATTGCTTTGTAGGCAGAAAATTGCTTCTCCTTGCTGACTAGACGTTGTTTGTATTTTTTTTCGCAATGTAATGCTCAACACAAGTCCAGGAGTTACGCTCGAGCCTGGTTCAGTCCAATTTAGCCCTTAGCTTTCTAAAGGGAAGCAACCTAATGTTGTAGGGCAATTAGTCTGCAAATTTCCGTTTCAATAAAGACGCGTAGAGGGGCGGTATTTTGGTCTTCTTTAGCCCTTAGCTGTACCCACCATGAAACACCCCTGTTCGATAGGAAGGAAGCATGCAAGGACGAGTGTCTTGTAACGACAGAAGGTTAACTTTTATCCAAATATTAATTTATATGAAAGAGAACAAGTTTTTAATGCTTTCATTTCTGAAATTTTTGGTTTTATACATGCAAAGTAGGTTATATGAACAAATAGTCAGTGAGGTAACTTTGTGTGCCTAGTTAATTATAATTGAATTACACAAAATAAAAAATTAGTTGCAGTCGTATTTTCTGGAACACGTAATTATGCGCCGGAGTTTCAAAAACTCCCAGGTTGGGCTGGTAACAGAAGTTACTCGGTCTAATTGTATTACGCAACAAGTGGGGTTAGGGCTCCAAACACTTCCTACCTGCAGAAAAACCCAAGCGTCTGTGTCCATGGCAACCGTGTAAATACTTTGATTTTTTGTGTTGTCTTGAGCGATTCCAGCCCACACAAATTCTATTGGAATTTTTACTTCAGAAGTTTGTAAATAAATTATAAATACTGAATATAAAAAGCATCTCGTTTGCTTCAAGCGACAACAAACCACACATTAAGAAGGCTGTGATTAAAATTACATTCATACATAACTACGGGAAATGATAGTTATTATTAGGAATCTTAGTTTGCCACAGGAAACTACAAGATTAAACATTACTGAAGTTTTTAACTGGTTGAAGGACAGCTTCTAGCAAGGGAAGTACTTGACTGACGGCTCACGCGATTCTTGTTTAGTCAAGTACGGTAGAAAAAATATATGGACCACTTTAACAATTACACTTACTTACTTACTTATTGACTTTTGAGGAACCCGGAGGTTCATTGCCGCCCTCACATAAGCCCGCCATTGGTCCCTATCCTGAGCAAGATTAATCCAGTCTCTATCATCATATCCCACTTCCCTCAAATCCAGTTTAATATTATCTTCCCATCTACGTCTCGGCGTCCCTGAAGGTCTTTTTCCCCTCTGGCCTTCCAACTAACATTCTATATGCATTTCTAGATTCGCCCATACGTGCTACATGCCCCGCCCATCTCAAACGTCTGGATTTAATGTTCCTAATTATGTCAGGTGAAGAATACAATGCGTGCAGTTCTGTGTTGTGTAACTTTCTCCATTCTCCTGTAACTTCATCCCGCTTAGCCCCAAATATTTTCCTAAGAACCTTATTCTCAAACATCCTTAACCTATGTTACTCTCTCAAAGTTTCACAACCATAAAGAACAACCGGTAATATAACTGTTTTATAAAGTGTAACTTTCAGAATTTTCGACAGCAGACTGGATGATAAAAGCTTCTCAACCGAATAATAACAGGCATTTCCCATATTTATTCTGTGTTTAATTTCCCCCCGAGTATCATTTATATTTGTTACTGTTGCTCCAAGGTATTTGATTTTTTCCACCTCTTCAAAGAATAAATTTCCAATTTTTATATTTCCGTATACAGTACTTACACTATAACTGTAGTAATAAAGAATTGATAGACCTACGTTCATTAAACATTATTATGCACAGTGTTGTGTATTCTAATGCAAGGTATTATACAGGGTGATTTATATAGAACTGACACATTTCTTTCATTAATTGTTTCAAAACGAATTGTGCTAGCGACAACATATTATACTTAAAATGTAGAGGAATTTTGGGAGATTATTTACCTCTATAGCAAATGTTGTCCGGCGTTGTCAAATCCGGAGATCTCGGTGGCCACAGGTTCCTGGAAATTATTCGGTCGTCACATAACCGGATAAATGGAACCATGCTTCATCTGTGAACCATGTAATGGACAATATGGCAGGATTTTGCATAATGAACGTCTGAAACCAACGACAATAATCCAATCTTTTATCCTTATCTGGTTCTTGTAGCTGATGAACAACCGTAACCCTATATGGCTTTAGGCTCTCTGACACATTGAGTAGGTGTACCCTGTCTCCTGCGACAAACGTCTTAATGATTTTTTGGGTGACTGCTCCAGTCATGCTCTTACGTCAACAACAACCGTGGGAAGTCTAGATGAACGATGCTTGCCCTTTTCACTCACCAGAGATCCAGTTGTTTCCAATTTGTTTACCAATCCCAGTATTGTGTTTCTTTTGGGAGTATTGCGAACACCAAATTCGTAATCCAGTATTGCTTCACAAGGAAGAGTCGTTGATTTAATGTGTACTGCATTTTCACATTGACAGAAAATGTCGAAAACAGCTACTAACAATAGGAATAAAACATAAACATCTGCGCATCTAGTGACAAGGAATCGAAACTCCAGAACATTCTGCTGTTGGTTTCAGACGTTCATTGTGTAAAATCCTGCCATATTGTCTATCACATGGTTCACAGATGAAGCATGGTTCCATTTATCCGGTTATGTGACGACCGAATAATTTCCAGGAACATGTGGCCACCGAGATATCCGGATTTGACAACGCCGGACAACATTTGCTATAGAGGTAAGTAATCTCCCAAAATTCCTCTACATTTTAGGTATAATATGTTGTCGCTAGCACAATTCGTTTTGAAACAATTAATGAAAGAAATGTGTCAGTTCTATATAAATCATTCTGTATTTCATAAAACTATAGCCTGCTAACAACGGCGTAGCTCAGTCGGTTGCCTGCCGGTCTGAAGTTGCGCTCGGGCGCGGGTTCGATCCCCGCTTGGGCTGATTACCGGGTTGGGTTTTTTTCTGAGGTTTTCCCTAACCGTAAGGTGAATGCCAGGTAATCTATGGCGAATCCTCGGCCTCATCTCGCCAAATATCATCACCAATTCCATCGACGCTAAATAATCTAGTAGTTGATACAGCGTCGTTAAATAACCAAATAAAAGAAAATATAGCTGCCTTATTTTGCCAATTGTTTACAACAGTGTAAATAATGTTTGATCAACATAAGCTTTCATTTTTTGTGAAAATAGCGTATTTTAGTGTACATACATAGTGTAAGGAGCTGTCTGACATGGACAATTTTCAAAAGCAGATTGTCAGAAAGATTGCGCTTCGTTTCTAGAATATGATCTTCCTTCACATATTACTTTTGTAGAATATTTATTTTTAATATATTAAGTTTTTTAATGTTCCTTTTAAACTACAGAAGCTATTCATAAACGAAATGATGATAATTTTTAATGTTCCTTTTAAACTACAGAAACTATTCATAAACGAAATGATGATAATTTTTAATGTTCCTTTTAAACTACAGAAGCTATTCATAAACGAAATGATGATATTTTTTAATGTTCCTTTTAAACTACAGAAGCTATTCATAAACGAAATGATGATATTTTTTAATGTTCCTTTTAAACTACAGAAGCTATTCATAAACGAAATGATGATAATTTTTAATGTTCCTTTTAAACTACAGAAGGTATTCATAAACGAAATGATGATAATTTTTAATGTTCCTTTTAAACTACAGAAGCTATTCATAAACAATGAGATTAAAATTTTTAATGTTTCTTTTAAACTAGAGAAGCTATTCATAAACAATGAGATGATAATGTTTGATGTTCCTTTTAAACTACAGAAGATATCCTTAGACAATGAGATGATAATTTCTAATGATCCTTTTAAACTACAGAAGCTATCCATAGACAATGAGATGATAATTTCTAATGTTCCTTTCAAACTACAGACGCTGTCCATAAACGAAATGATGATAATTTTTAACGTTCCTTTTAAGCTACAGAAGCTATTCATAAACAAGGAGATAATAATTTTTAATGTTCCTTTTAAGCTACAGAAACTATTCATAAACAATGAGATAATATTTTATGTTTCTTTTAAACTAGAGAAGCTATTCATAAACAATGAGATGATAATGTTTGATGTTCCTTTTAAACTACAGAAGATATCCTTAAACAATGAGATGATAATTTCTAATGTTCCTTTCAAACTACAGAAGCTATCCATAAACAATGAGATGATAATTTCTAATGTTCCTTTCAAACTACAGAAGCTGTCCATAAACGAAATGATGATAATTTTTAACATTCCTTTTAAACTACAGAAGCTATTCATAAAGAAAGAGATAATAATTTTTAATGTTCCTTTTAAACTACAGAAGCTACTTATAAACAATTAGATGATAATAAAATTGTAAATTTATGTATTTATTCAACATACGTTTCAAAGTAGGGGTGATATAAATAGGCTGTGAACTGAAGGTCGTATTGTCCAGCTGTGACTGTGTAAATGTAACAAGAAAATGGGGATAATCAGGAATCTGTCGTAAACTTGAAAAGTGCTCGTTAATCAGCTCTGGCATAACGCACAGTCACCGGCGTGGTAATTGAGGCTTCCTGGTCCTGGTTTAGCACAATGCAGATGCCGTCTGGTTGGCTGGATTACTGGAACATCCACACGAATGCAGAGTGCAAATTACTGTTAAACGCATTTTACCACACGCTGCATTGATGGACGTTTAAGTTCATACAAAACCGACATTTAACTAATCTTCTGTTTGCTATGCGGACCTGTCAGGGCGCTCCATAGCTAATCATGACTGTGACGTAGTTGATATCGTTGATTGTGGTGAAAGTACACCAATCAAAGAGAAATGTACGAGTTGTGAGGAAAAAGTCTTGCATCTTTTTCCTTTTACATGAAGTCACTAGCAACTCCAACGCAATCATGTTATCTGCCTATTCTTTTCATTCCTGTAGATAACTTAAATCTCTCTTTATACAGGGTGATTCAGTAAAAGTATGCAAATATTGAACAAAAAATATGAGATGATCTACAGAAAATTTTCAGATCGGGAATTTGAGCTTAGCGATGTCAAATTAAGGAGATGTGGACTCAAACATGTCTGCCGCTATCGCGTACTGGTTTCCATATCATACTAGAAGGGCGTATCAACAAATGTAGCGTTATTGAAATGTTTTAATGAAAACTATTCGTATTTGAGAACAAAAGTTTGAAAATTACGATGGACAAGAGGAAGAATCAAAGAAAGTACTTCGTTAGGTAGACAAGGGCAGGAGCAAATATTATACAGGGTGATTCAGTAAAAGTATGCAAATATTGAACAGAAAATATGAGATGATCTACAGAATATTTTGAGATCGGGATTTTGAGATTAGCGATGTCAGATTAAGGAGATGTGAACTCAAACATGTCTACCGCTATCGCTTACTAGTTTCCATATCGTACTAGAAGGACGTATCACCAAATGTGGCGTTATTGAAATATTTTAATGAAAACTATTCGTATTTGAGAACAAAAGTTTGAAAATTACGATGGACAAGAGGAAGAATCAAAGAAAAGATGGATAGAAGCAACTATTCTACAGGGTGATTGAAAAGGTTGCGCACAAACTTACGGAGCTTATAGGGAGTCGAAATACAACTACTTTAGAACAGGAACTTATAGTCTAGGAAGTAATTCTGAATCGGTGCTCGCCTGGGAATGCCAGGAACTACATTGCAGATGTAAGCTTGCTTTGCAATGAGGAACTGGGTTCGATACATTACGAAATGATGAAGACGTTCCTCTGCCACCACGTTTGAATGGGGTGAGGTACAAGGTCTTCTTACGACACATTCTTTCAGAACTGTTAGAGAACGTACCACTTGTCGTAAGTCGTCAGATGTTGATGCAACTAGACGGAGCACCTGAATACTTTTCTCTTCAAGTACGTGACATACTAAATTACACATATCCCGGGCGTTGGATCGGAAGGAAAGATCCAAGTGATTGGCCACCCCGCTCCCCTGATCTCACGCCTCTTCACTTCTTCTTCTGGGCGCATATTGAAATCCTCATGTACGAGACACCAGCTCCCGACCAAGAAACGCTTCTCGCCAGAATATTTGCAGCGTTTGATGAGGTTCGTGAGATGCGTGATGTACTTGGTAGAGTGCGCCAGAATTTCCTAAGGCGGTGTTATGCTGTATTGAATGTGGTGGTCGCCAATTTGAACTACTTTTGTAAAAGAAAAGTGTTGAGTAAGCATTATCCTTGCTCGCACATTACTTTCTAGACCATAAGTTCCTTTCCTAAAGTAGTTGTATTTCGATTCCTCTATTAGCTCCCTTAGTTTATGCGCAGCCTTTTGAATCACCCTGTATATTTAAATGGCTCTAATGTAAAGTTGCAGTTTTGCAATTGCAGTTTGAAATCAGAAGAAATGTCCCAACTCTTTTGGCAGAACCTAAATGCCACACTACAGCTGGATTAAGACGCAGTAGGAATTATGGACCAAGACTATACAATTCAGTATTGAAAAATAATCCAGACCTAAGCAATTTACACATTCTTAAGTTTAGAAATAAAGTGAAAATGTTTGTATGAAATTTGAAAATTTGTATTATTATTATTTTTTTTAAGTGTTACTAGCATTATATGGTACTAATTTTTATTGTATTTATCTGATGCATGTAACCTATAAGATAAAATATTGTAATAAATATAAATATAATTTTATTATTTAGGCCTACATTTATTTACAATTATTAATAGTTACATTTATTTATTATTTATATTTACTTTCAATTACTTTTTACATTTACTTACAATTTTTTTATTTAAATCTACATTTATTTACAATTCTTATTTACATTTATTTACACTTTTATTTACATTTATTTACAATTTTATTTACATTTATTTACAATTTTATTTACATTTATTTAAAATTATTATTTAAATTTATTTTGAATTATAATTTACATTTACTTAGAATTTTAATATTTACGTCTACATTTATTTACAATTCCTATTTACATTTATTTACAATTTGATTTACATTTATTTAAAATTTTATTTACATTTATTTAAAATTATTATTTAAATTTATTTTGAATTATTATTTACATTTACTTACAATTTTATTATTTACGTCTACATTTATTTACAATTCTTATTTACATTTATTTAAAATTTTATTTACATTTATTTAAAATTATTATTTAAATTTATTTTGAATTATAATTTACATTTACTTAGAATTTTAATATTTACGTCTACATTTATTTACAATTCCTATTTACATTTATTTACAATTTGATTTACATTTATTTAAAATTTTATTTACATTTATTTAAAATTATTATTTAAATTTATTTTGAATTATTATTTACATTTACTTACAATTTTATTATTTACGTCTACATTTATTTACAATTCTTATTTACATTTATTTAAAATTATTATTTAAATTTATTTTGAATTATTATTTACATTTACTTACAATTTTATTATTTAAGTCTACATTTATTTGCAATTTTATTTACATTTATGTACAATTTTATTTACATTTATTTAAAATTATTATTTAAATTTATTTTGAATTATTATTTACATTTACTTGCAATTTTAATATTTACGTCTACATTTATTTACAATTCGACCCTCGCAAGTACTAACATTTTTGTTATTGTTTTGAATTATCCTAGTTAATATGGTCTTAAATTGTTCCTTTTTCTTCCAGTACTGTCATTGCAACTCTAAACCTCCCCAATTGTATGTAAAATCTTATTGTTACTGCACATATCTGTATACACTAATCTACACTATAATTTTAAAGCTTCATTTTCATCTCCTGAAAAATGTAAGAAAGTGAGTTAGAATGTTAGTACTTGTTAGGGTCGAATTATTATATTTATTTACAATTTTAATTTAAAATTATTATTAAAATTTATTTTCAATTATTATTTGTACTTATGGCTTTTAAGGAACCCGGAGGTTCATTGCCGCTCTCACATAAGCCTGCCATTTGTCCCTATCCTGAGCAAGATTAATCCAGTCTCTACCATCATATCCCATCTCCCTCAAATACACTTTAATATTATCCTCCGATCTACTTTTCGGCCTCCCTCTGGCCTCCCTATTAATACTCTACAGCAGCCGTGGCGAGAACGTGACTCGCGAGACATTGTGGCTCGCAGTGATAGCTGTGCTTGTTTCTAACCCCCGCCAACCCCCACCCTCTCACTCACTGGAGTCAAACTCCGTTCCATTTGTATTTGTCTCTGACCTGCGAGTGGCATATGTCTCTCTCGAAACCATGTACGAAAGTTCCAAGTAGGATGGGAGGACGCATTGTTTTGCTGACAATATGATGAGAATATTAAATGTATGATTTGTTCACAAGTGTTACGAGGAAAACGGTTGTATAACATAGAACGGCATTATACTACATGTTACTGATGAAACATTAAAAGGTTAAGTGTTATTGTTATCATCATCATCATCATCATCATCATCATCATCATCATCATCGTCTCTGTACGTCGACCCTTTTTCAGCAGATGTATGAATAATGTGGTTAGATCTTCAATTTAAACTCACTGATTTACTATGTGATGTTAAATGAAAGCTAGATATAAGGACTTGACAAATGTTGAACTTCCAAATCTTTGCCAAAAAATAAATATCCGAAGCTTCGTTCTTTCGCTCGCTCTGTTGAAGCCATGTTCGCTACAACTTACGTTTGTGAAAAATTATTTTCAACAATTAAAATAGTAAGAACCAAATTTAGATCACGACTGACAGACAAATACCTTCGTGATCAACTACGACTGGCAGTAAGTGACATAATTCCTGATTTTGAAACTCTGTCGCAGAGACATTCTGAAGACAGTTAATTTTAGGTTGTGATATTGTTGATTTCTTTCTTCGTTCGTAGCCTTGTACTATATAAAATTATATTTAAGTGATCGACGTAAGGAAAATGAAATACCGTTAATAAGTCAGACAGTTGCTTCACTTCCCCTTCGGGTGTCCGCCTGCCTCCATAGGTGGTATGCACGTTGCATGTTACACAGTGGCTCGGCGCATGATTACATTTTCGCCACCGCTGCTCTACAGTATATGCATTTCTGTATTATCCCATACGTGCTACATGCCCTGTACAATTATTTTATATTTCTGTAGAGCATCTCCAATTTCCTGTTTAATTTTTGTACGCTGTTATCGAATCATCCTGTAGATAGATCATATTCGTTTTTAAATGTCTCACAGATGTAACAATAAAATTGAAAACTGTTACTTTATTTAGCTAAGATATATTTGAATCAAACCATATGTTCCCCACCACCTAATTAAAACCCGTACAATTGCAGAGCATGGTCCCCTGGTATGCGGACGTCGTAGCCTAGCAACGAATTAACGCAGTGTGGGGGCCTTGGAACAGGTGCTTCCAGCTCGTTAATTTGAATATGCAGCCGAGACATTCTGAACGTCTCCTTCTGCGGTTAGCAACCAAGAGAACCGAGGTTCAATTCCAGCGGGTTGAATGAAGATTTATGTGTCTCGTACAGACCTCGAAGTTACTTCTCTAACCTCGTGTTTTGTCGCGCTGTGTTCTTGCGGCCTGGCGAGAGAGTTCGTAAATGACTAGTGTTGGTGCGTGTGTTTGTTGACGTGAAATAGAACCAGAGGTAAATTTATGTCGTTGAAAATCAGCAGGAAGTGAGAAAATGTACATATATGGAGATGATACAGATGACTAAAATGAGGGTTGTAGTGAGGAGGACAAAAATGAGGTTATGAACGGACCTCAGAGAATGACAAAGGCATGATGATGATGACGATGATAGAAGTGAATTTGGACAAACAGTAAAGATAATGTCACTGGTGAAAAGTTATCCTTATTTGCAGGTCATAGATTAGGAGAAAGTTGAGGCTCCAACCTTTACGATCAGCATTAATAGCAGTAAGGATGTTAGTTCTACATGTCCTTGCATTTACCCCCAAGGAAATAACCGTGGTACTGACTTCTGCTAAAGGTTGAGTAAACCACAGACCATAGTGTAGTCCAGCTGTGGCGAAAATGCGACTCATGAGCACATTGTGGGTCGCAATGCTTTTCTCTCGCTTCCTACCTACAACCCCCACCCTCTTACTCACTGGAGTCAAACTCCGTTCTATTTGTATTTGTCTCGGACCTGCAAGTGGCGTATCGTCGCAATGTCTCTCTCGAAACCATGTACCTCTATAAAAAACGAAAGTTTGAAGTAGGATGGGAGGATGCATTCTTTTGCTGCCAATATGATGAGAATATTAAATGTATGATTTGTTCACAAATATTACTAGGAAAACGGTTGTGTAACATAAAACGGCATTATAAGTTACTACATGTTACTGATGAAACATTGAAAGGTTAAGTGTTATTATTATTATTATTATTATTATTATTATTATTATTATTATTATTATTATTATTATTATCATTATCATCTCTGTACGTCGATTCTTTTACAGCAGATGTACGAATAATGCGGTTAGATCTTCAATTTAAACTCACAGATTAACAATGTGACGTTAAATGAAAGCTAGATGTAAGGACTTGACAAATGTTGAACTTTTCAAATCTTTGCCAAAAAATAAATATCCGAAGCTTCGTTCTTTCGCTTGCTCTGTTGAAGCCATGTTCGCTGTAACTTACGTTTGTGAAAAATTATTTTCAACAATGAAAACAGTAAAAACCAAATTTAGATCACGACTGACAGACAAATATCTTCGTGATCAACTACGATTGGCAGTAAGTGACATAATTCCTGATTTTGAAACTCTGTCGCAGAGACATTCTGAAGACAGTTAATTTCAGGTTGTGATAATGTGGCCTATGTTTTCTTGTTCATTTCTTTCTTCGTTACACGTACTAAACATTAACTTCCCCTTCGGTTGTCCGCCTCCCTCCATAGGTGCTATGCACGTTGCAGCTTACACAGTGGCTCGGCGCACCATGGCCTTTTCGTCACGGCTAGTGTAGTCGAAGGACTAGATCAGCGGTCATCAGAACACTGCATCCTCGAGCTAGCGTCACTTACCTGCGGACAAGACACTGCCCTAGCGTGCATTCGTGGTTGCTAGCGGGTATGCACGGGTATCCTTGGGCACGACGGAGCATATTTCTTTACCCTCCATGCACTACACCTATTCAGCGAGTGCTGACGACCACTGGATTAGATCAATGGAGAAAAACTATTACCCTATCGGGAATCGAACGTGGGACATTCCATCTTGCAACGTTACGTCTTGATCACGACACTATCATGCGTTCAATATTATTATTACTATTGTTGTTGTTGTTGTTGTTGTTGTTGTTCTTCTTCTTCTTCTTCTTCTTCTTCTTCTTATTATTATTATTATTATTATTATTATTATTATTATTATTATTATTATTATTATTATTACTATTACCTTGTTCGCCCAATGATGAAATATGGAGCAGTAGGTTGGGATCCATACAGACAAAACCAAATCGATTCAATAGAAAAGGTCCAACGCAAGGCAGCAAAATATGTCAAAATGGAGAAGGGACATGGTGAGGAGATAGTAAAAGACTTAGGGTGGGAACTTCTCAAATCAAGGCGACGAAAAACCAGACTCACCGCATTGTTCAAGCCACAAATGGGACACAAAGCATGGACCGATATCAATGCTAGATTAGCAACACCATCATACTTAGGAAGGGCTGATCATATTAGGAAGTTTAAATGTAGAAAACAAAGAACGGACGTGGCAAAATTTTCCTTTCTTAACCGCACAGTAGTAGACTGGAACAGCTTACCTGCAGCAATCTTTCAGGGTGGTCCTCTTAAAATCAATGCATTTAAGGAAAGGTTGAGAAGATTAAACTGAAAATGTAATTGGAGGTGCAGTGTAATTATTTAAGTTGTGTCATGTAACTAATTGAGTTGATATGTAATTAATTGAGTTGATATGTAATTAATTAAGCTGATATGTAATTAATTAAGATGATATGTAATTAAGTTTGTATGTAAATAAATTAGGGTGATATGTAATTAATTAAGATGATATGTAATTAAGTTTGTATGTAAATAAATTAGGGTGATATGTAATTAATTAAGATGATATGTAATTAAGTTTGTATGTAAATAAATTAGGGTGATATGTAATTAATTAAGATGATATGTAATTAAGTTTGTATGTAAATAAATTAGGGTGATATGTAATTAATTAAGATGATATGTAATTAAGTTTGTATGTAAATAAATTAGGGTGATATGTAATTAATTAAGATGATATGTAATTAAGTTTGTATGTAAATAAATTAGGGTGATATGTAATTAATTAAGATGATATGTAATTAAGTTTGTATGTAAATAAATTAGGGTGATATGTAATTAATTAAGATGATATGTAATTAAGTTGGTACGTAATTAAGGTGATATGTAATTTCTTAAATTGGTAATAGTTGGGTGAAATAGAAGTACTTATAAGTTAGATTTACTTTTGCTTATCGTAGGCGTTATTATAGAATAGTTTTTATTTATAGTCCTAGGTTTATTGCATCTACTATTTATAGATTTACGTTTATTTTATTTTATTTCATTTACGTTTATTTTATTTTATTTCATGTAATTGTAATTATTGTATATTATATATCACTGCCACTGGGTGTATACCCAATTGTAATGTTAATAAATACATACATACGTTGGTACGTTTAACCAAAGGTTCCGGGTTCGATGCCCGGCCCCGGAACAATTTTTCCCTCGAAATTATTCAAATTAGCTTCACAGGAAATTATTCCTGAAAGCTTGATTTACATATATACATACATACATTATTATTATTATTATTATTATTATTATTATTTATATGTGAATCGTTTCGACTATCAATTGCATTGTTGTCTGCAGACTAGGCCTCCTGGAATGAGGAAGCGATTATGAAGTAGTTAACGAGAAGGCTGCGCCTTGTTAAATTTAAATGCGGGGAGTATGAAGACAGAAATAAAAAGACATATGAAGTAGCCTATACCGGTATAGGGAAGAGTCGGGTAGTATCGGACATCGGGTAATATCGGACAGTGCGTTTCTTTCATCTACCACCATATGGTAGTACCTGAATGACATGGTTACGTTTCTCTATGCGACATTACAGAAACGTAACCATGTCAATCAGGTACTATGATCGTGTGGTAGATGAAAGAAACTCACTGTCCGATATTACCCGATGTCGGATACTACCCGACTCTCCCCTAATCACATCACGGACGGAGTGATAGTAGAAGGAAGGATAATAAAGTGCATAAGATTTGCTGATGATATGGCGTTGTTAGCAGAAGAGGAGATGATACTAAGGGATATGCTACTGGAGCTAAATGACAGCTTTGAGCAGTAAATTGGGTATTAAATCAATAGCTTTCCCAAAACACATTGTGAAATATTTCATTTATTTTTTTTTTCCTCGAGAAGGCAGAAAAAACGAGCAAAATTTTATGAAACATTTTTGTTTGTAATATCTCAAAGAATAACCCCTTTAAATTTGATGACTGCTCATGGTTCACCTTGTATACTGTAGAAATATATAATAATGATATGTCGTTTGTTTGTTTATGCCTTGTTTACAAAGTTTGCAATAACATTAAGTATCTGGGAAACTTACATAATTGCTAGAATCAATCGCTGAAGAGATTCAGTTAACGAATGGAGGGAATTAACTGATGCAGGGTAATACACAAAGATCATTAGCGACGACGGTATTTGCATCACAAAGCGGGAGAAGAATGGCGGACTAACGTAATAAAAACAAAAGAAAACCCTAACCTCACTAGGGAACTACTGCATTTCACGCGAGACGGAGTAAAGCGGTTCAATTGCTGAAAGTCCTGGATTCGAGACTTCGTCTTGGCAAACCAAATCCACAAAAGGCATCACTCGAGTATCTTTGAAGTGTAAGCGAGGCTTGTTCCTGCTCAACATCAAACCCGGGAGTTGCAGAACCGGCGCTATTTACTGCTGGGAGCTACGGAAGAAAAAGAATACAAGAGCGTGGAAGTACAGAGAATGAGGTTGGAGTGGGTGGAAAGGGAGGGGAGAAAAGTGAGGGTATAAATGAAAAGGCGGAGAGACGATAGAACAGAGTGGGAGGGTGAGAGAATTTTGTGTAAAAGAATGAGAAAACAACGGGAATAGAAATACAAAAAATGAAAATAAACAAAGAAAACATAAAAGAAAAAGAAACAGCAGGTGAACTGTAAAAGGTAATAGTAGAGAGGCAGGAAGGAAAAATGATGCAAAAGAAAGAAAATCAAAACAAGAAGGGGAAAAAATCACAACGAAAGGAATGAAAAGAGAAGGGGCAGAGGAAGAATATGAAAATATTTCAAAGAGAATAAGAAATAATGGTAACATTATTAAACTTCAACCACATGTACCTCTAATCATTCTTGAAATAATAATAATAATAATAATAATAATAATAATAATAATAATAATAATAATAATAATAATAAATCATTACAGGGAATTGAATTCATGTGGTAATTAACATAATTTAGAATTGGACTATGGCACTACAACTATTTCTGTCTATATGTTCTCCGCATTTATTAATCATCCCAATTTCTGTGCTAATTTTTTTTTTATAAATTAAAATTAAAATTTAATATTGTATTAAGCTTTTGCATGTTAGAAAACTTTTCTCGTGAATCTTTTCAAGGTCATTCATTCATTCATTTATTACATTCCATACACCTCAACATTAGCAATGAAGCTTTAAGATGTGAAAGAAGTCAAAAATTTTACAAGATTACAATTACAATTTTTACAAATTTTTACAATATTTTACCATTTTTACAGTTTTACAATTTAGTAACTTTCTACAGTGTGATACCGAAATCACTGATCTACAGCAACTTCTTTTACACAGCACCCTGTATAAAGATATAAATCACCAAAATAAAGAAGCATCAAAATACATTATTAATACGTCATCGTTATTGTTGTAATTGGCTATAATCGCTGGGTGTTTTTTTTTTTCAGGAAATACTACTATGCACAAGACCTCTTAAAATATAAAAACAAACGAGGATGTATTCATTAACATAATAAATATAGGTTGCGCATTCCATTTCGTTGTATTACTAGTAAAACCGATTAAGTCCACTTTTTGTGTAAAATAAGTTAAATATAGTCCCCGACTTGTCTTTCCGTGTTCTATGTTCTTGTAAAACCGAATAAGTCCGAAATATTGTAAGCAACAAACCAATTAAGTACTTTATTTGAAGAATTTATTACGATTTTTCGTGAATTGATGAAGTTTTAATTGCTATTTTTTCAATTCAATTCAATTTATTAAGCCATTAAACATACAGTGATAGGCTTCCTCACAACATACATTTGAAAATACACATATAATTGAAAATAGTAACAAAACATTTTGAAACTCTAAAATTAATGAAAACACTTCACTCTTATGTAATAATTGTAACTTATCTAAATAACTTTATTTATTAAAAAACAATTTCGCATGAATTTATGTTAAGAAATTCATCTACAGAGTAGAAAGGATTAATTAAAAGCCGATTATAAAATCTAGCTTTGAAACTATTGGTTGGTAACTTATAATATTGACTGGGAAGCTTATTATATAATTTCATCCCCATGACAGAAAAATTTGTACTTGTTTTATGTAATCTACAGTATGGAATATTAATTTGTTCACTATTTCTAATTTCATGATCATGTATATAGGCTATTAATGAGCAATTGTCTATATTTTGTCGAGTGTAAAGTACTAGGTCGTATATATAAATTTATGACAGTTAATATCTGTGATTGTTTGAAAAGAGGTCGACAATGTTCAAGATAGTTTCATTGACATAGAATTCTAATGGCTTTCTTTTGCAAAATCAAGACACTCCCAATTTTGCTACCATTTCCCAAGAAAATTAAGGCATACCTAATTATCGACTGAAAGAACGAAAAGTAGGCACATCTTAAATAATTTTTGAGGAACGCAAGTCACTAATTTCTTTAATAAATATATAACTCTTGATAACTTTGTGCATATATATTCGAAATGTTTTTCCCATGTTAAACTGGAGTCTATAAAAAGTCCTAGAAATTTGGTATAGTTTTGTATGTTGTCCTTTTTTATTACATGATTTAGGGTAAAACTTATGTTGATAGTCTTTTCTTGATTAAGCAAAAAATCATTAGATTCAAACCATAAAGCCATCTGTGACAGAATATCATTGGTTAGAGCATGTAATTCATTCAGAGTAGAGCTAGAACATAAGAATGTAGTGTAGTTTCACAAACCTTGCATTACTGGTCTTAACTGGTTTTATTAGTAATAGGATGATCTGATCTATGTTGTAATAGAAACGTAAGTTAGGTCATAATGCATGTTGGGTAGTATCGTCTGAACTCCCATAAGTGGCAATGCTATAATTTTGTTGCAATTTTTCTCGAGTAGTACACAGAAAAACGTTCTACATTAAAATAGACATTAATATGGAAAAAAAAATCTTTTAAATTTTATAAACATGTTTTATGCATAATTATGTAGCATTTAATTTTCAGTTAATAACAAAAAATAATAATCCCCCGAAGTTACTTGCTCACTGTAGCTGACGTCATATCCAAATCCAAGGAGATAGGTACTAGCTTAACATTCACAGCTGAGTACATCTCTATAATTCCCTGCAGCCGTTCAGATCTGCAGCATTAACCCGCGTAGGATAGCTACAACAGCATGAGGCGTTATTCAGCTGTTGAGATAAGCGCCCACCTGTCCGATTTTCAGTTGTCTGACATGTTGCCATGGTCACTGTTGTGCTCAGAATTTACCGACAGTTGAACCAGAACGAAACAAGGACGCCCACAAATTCTACAGAAGAGCAAGAAAGCAACTTCGGTTGCCATAGAAACGGCTTGGAAGTTACGCGTACTGGATTCATACTCGGAGAACTATGTTTTAAATGGCAAATGTTCAACTGGTGTTACTAAAATAATAATAATAATAATAATAATAATAATAATAATAATAATAATAATAATACTTACAAATGACGTGAATATGTTAGGAGAAAATCCACAAACGATTAGGGAAAACACGGGAATTTTACTGGAAGGAAGTAAAGAGATAGGTTTGGAAGTAAATCCCGAAACGACAAAGTATATGATTATGTCTCGTGACGGGAATATTGTACGAAATGGAAATATAAAAATTGGAAATTTATCCTTTGAAGAGGTGGAGAAGTTCAAATACCTTGGAGCAACAGTAACAAATATAAATGACACTCGGGAGGAAATTAAACACAGAATAAATATGGGAAATGCCTGTTATTATTCGGTTGAGAAGCTTTTGTTATCCAGTCTTCTGTAAAAAAATCTGAAAGTTAGAATATATAAAACAGTTATATTACCGGTTCTTCTGTATGGTTGTGAAACTTGGACTCTCACTTTGAGAGACAGAGATTAAGGGTGTTTCAGAATAAGGTGCTGAGGAAAATATTTGGAGCTAAGAGGGATGAAGTTACACGAGAATGGAGAAAGTTACACAACACAGAACTGCACGCATTGTATTCTTCACCTGACATAATTAGGAACATTAAATCCAGACGTTTGAGATGGGCAGGGCATGTAGCACGTATGGGCGAATCCAGAAATGCATATAGAGTGTTAGTTGGGAGGCCGAAGGGAATAAGATCTTTGGGAGGCCGAGACGTAGATGGGAGGATAATATTAAAATGGATTTGAGGGAGATGGGATATGATGATAGAGACTGGATTAATCTTGCTCAGGATAGGAACCAATGGCGGGCTTATGTGAGGGCGGCAATGAACCTCCGGGTTCCTTAAAAGCCAGTAAGTAAGTAAGTGAGTAATAATACAAAAGCATTATTCGTCTTCATGATTATTTTTTAGAATCGTCGGCTTACAAAACCCCGTAAGTCCAATTTTTCCGAAAGACCTCTTTAAGTGTGCAAATATTTTTATATTTTACACGTGACAAATGCGTGACAGTTGTTAGCAGGGTTATAAAAAGAATAAGAAATTATTTTGCCCTTTTGTGCGATTTCCTCAAATTTAGAGATTTTTGGAGTAACGGTTAGCGAGTCTAGCCGCGAAAGCAGGTGGCCCGGGATTCGATTCCCTATCGGGGTAAGTTACCTGGTTGAGGTTTTTTTCCGGGTGTTTCCCCGGAACCCAATATGAGCAAATGCTGGGTAACTTTCGGTGCTGGACCCCGGATTCATTTCATCGGCATTATCACCTTCATCTCATTCAGACGCTAAATAACCTAAGCTGTTGATAAAGCGTCGTAAAATAACCTACTAAAAAAATTAGAGATTTTAAAAGTATGCCAACGATATAACATATGAGAAAATATCGCCATGGTTAGTTTCATCGACAATAAATCATTCTTTGGAATAGATAATTTATTCTGTTTGGATTCGCAGAAATTAACAAATGAAGTCTTTAATTCCCAAGGCCTTCTAGTACGAAGAAACTTCCGCAGGCATTGTGTGCACGCCATCTTTCTGAAAATGTCTTCCTGAGAGGAAGTGACGTCACAGCTATGACTGAGAGCACCTGGTGTTGTTATCAGGAACTAATCTAATTAGTAAAAAGTTTGCTACCTTCCACACTTAATGGGAATGTTCTCAACTTGATGTCTGAACCGTTTGGGGTCTCTCTGAACCACAATTCACTTCAGAAGATATTGCTGAACACCACACAATAAGGTCATACGAGTTCTGTGACACAAAGAATAAGTTGCGGCTATTTCTGACTATAAAGATGAAAATTGGAGTAATCTCTTTATTTCTCTGTTATTTAATATTATTTATGCTCGACCATGCCGAAATGTAATTATACACCTGGTAGCAGCCCTTTAATGGACTCATTAAAGTACACCTATTCATTAAAGTTCAGGTTTTCCACCAATCAGAAAATACCATTATAGCTATATGAAAGCGCAAGTATCGATTATTCTCGGATATGCAATCGAAAGACAACAATAAATCAATAAATCACCTATATTTGAAATAAAGTCAGTTCTGTTACTATAATAATTAGCGTTAATTGCAAATAATATTCAAATAAATTCAATTTGTCATCTCGTTTTTCAATGTCTAATTGAATTTCAAGGTTATATCTAGATTAATGTTTATTTTAGTCTCTGGATTATATCAAGGTCAATGTCGACATTTGTTTCTCGGAAAAAAAAAAATCAATACTTTCGCGTCTGCGCACATCTCACAATTTACGAGGTATTGCACAAGGTCAGTTCCGCTCCCCAGTCAGATAAGAATAACATGAATACTGATGAATAATTTCAAGTTAGAAATATGGTCGAGCATAAAAAGCCGTATAAAACTTGACTATAATGGTAATTAAGACGCTCGTATGAAAATTATGAAACTCGCTTGGGCTCGTTTCACGAATATACTCGCGTCTTAATTACTACCATTATAGGCTCGTTGCATAATGCACTATTTTACCTCTTTAAAACACGACATTCTCATGGAAATTGTTGCAATGGTTAAAAAATTAATTTTATGATTTTAGTCTTTCCCCCTCCCCCCAATTTATTTCTTTTTATTTGATATCGTATCTTTCTTAAGATTCTTATTTCTTCTTACCTTTGGCACTCTATGTCTTTCTCCTTCATTACTATGTTTTATCACTCCGATTTTAATATCTCCACACACTCTCTCTCTGTCTTATCCTTCACTCTTTCTCAATTTTGACTTCTTCTTTCTTTTCTTTCTATGTTACAATTCCTTCCACTTTATCTTCCCTTCTTTAGTCTTCTATATTTCTTCATAATTTCTGGCTTTCTACTTTATTTTCACGTGATATGTCTGTGCTTGAGGTACAAAAAACAAAAACGTTTCGACATGGGAAGCTTACTCTGACGTCACTCGTGCTGTCATGGAAACAGAAATGTAACTGCTTTTGCACGCAGTCCGCCTTTTATCTACAGTATTTTGTTTCATTCTGCTGTCTTTTGTCTTTTTAGTTTCCCTCTATCGTCTGTCTTTTTTCTTTCCTTTTGTCATCTTTTATCCTATTTCTTTCCTTCTGTCCTATTTCCTCTTTTTTCCTTTTATCGCCTTCTATGTTTTTATTTTCCATCCATCTTTTTATGTCGTTTTTATTCTCTTCTACAATATTTTGTATTTTTATTTTCTTCTATGATCTTTTGTCCATTTGTTTCCTTTTAGGGTATTTTATCTTTTTGTTGACTTCTATAGTCTTTTTTCTTTTTCGTTGCCTTACAATCTTTTGTCTTTTTATGTCCTTCTATCATATTTTATATATTTTTATTATATTCTGCAATTTTTTATCTTTTTTGTTTTCTTCTATCGTCTCTGTTTCTTTTTATTTCGTATTTTGTCTTTCATTTTGCCTTCTTTCGTCTTTTGTCTTTTTGTAGCCGATTACAATTTTTTGTCTTTTTATGTCCTTCTATCATTTGTTATCTTTTTTATTATATTCTGTCATTTTTTTGTCTTTTTTGTTTTCTTCTATCGTCTTTGTTTTTTTTTTTTGTTTCGTATTTTGTCTTTCATTTTGCCTTCTTTCATCTTTTGTCTTTTTGTAGCCTACTACAGTCTTTTGTATTTGTTTACGTCTATCATATTTTGTCTTATTTGTTTCCTTCTATCATATCGTGTTTTGTGTTTTTGTTACCTTCTGTTGTTTTTTCCATTTTTATTTTCTTCTGCTATTTTTAGTTTTTTTTATTTTCTTCTGTTATTTTTAGTCTTTTTTATTTCCTTCCGGCATTTTTTGTCTTTTTTTGTTTTCTTCTATCGTTTTTGCTTTTTTCCATGTATTGTCTTTTGTCTTTTTATTACATAATACAATCTTTTGTATTTGTTATTTCCACCTATCATCTTTTCCCTTTTTATTGCCTTCTACAGTACTTTGTGTTTTTTGTTTTCTTTCATAATCTTTTGTCTTTTTTGTAACCTTCTATCGTCTTTTCTCTTTTAAGTTACATTCTACAATGTTTTGTCTTTTTATTTCCTTATATTATGTTTTGTATTTTTTCCCTTGTGTTGTCTTTTGTCTTCTTTGTTTCCTCTTATCTTCTTTTTTTAATTATTTGGTTCCCTGTTACCTCGTTTCTTTCTATCGTCTTATTCCCTTTCCTTTCCCTCTATCGTCTGTATCTTTTATTTCCTTCTTCCATCCTTTATCCTATTTGGTTTCCTATAAATTTAGTCTCTTTTGTTTTCTTCTATAGTCTTTTGTCCTTATTGTTTTTCCCACAGTCTTTCATACTTCTGGTTGTCCTCTATAATTCGTACTCTCCTCTCTATCGTCTTTTGTCCTGTTCCTTTAGTCATTTTTACTTCCTTCTATTTTTGTTGTTCTTTCTGTCTTTTCGTTTTTCCTATTTTCTTCGTTTTTCTTTTGTCCTTTCTTTTATTTATCTGCTTCTATTTATTTCCTTGCCATTTCATTTACCTCTCCTCACACTGCCCTTCTTTTCGAAATTCCTTTTTATTCTTATTTATTCTTACAGTTTTTCTTCATTTCCTACCTTATATCCTCAATTTTTTCCTTTTTATTTTTGTCCACTGCCCTTTCCTTCCATTTTCCTCTATTTACCTCACATTTTTATTCTGTGTTTTCATTTCTTTATTTCATATTTTAACTTCTTTTCCCTTTTTCCCTTCTTCTCAGTCTTGTAGCCTCGTATCTGTTCATCTAACTCCAGTTTTAAAGCGGTCCCTTCCTTTAATAGCCTCTTCCGCCTACAGGGACATTCCTCAACCATAATGGCGAGCAGACGTTAGTTGTAAGAAAGGCCAGATCGCCCAAACTCTCTTCGCATGTCCTCAAACTTTGTGCGCTCTCAAGATTTCATTTTTTTTTTGCATGAAACTTGTTACAATCCTAGAAAAAACTAACATCTCAGTTCTTTTAAAAGTTTTAATTACAATCTCGGCAGAATAAATTATCGCGAAATACTCCGAGAAAAATATCAAGGGGCCGCAAGAAACCTCATTACAAGGGAAAGTTGTTGCTAGATAACTCTGAACTCGTTCGGAAGAAATACAGCCAGCCAGTTGCTAAGCGACGCGGGGTCTTTTATATTTTATATCGACGGAGAGGTTAACAGATGGGGTATATTGTGCTGCCCCCCCCCCCCTGGTAGACAATTCATGAAACTGGCCTTTCCAGTCTTCTCATGATTTATTCATACGCTGATCAAATTTTTTAAATGGATTTCAAAGAAAACAGATGCGTAATAACAAAAGAAGGTATTTACATTTACTGTAAGATATCCGCTGCTATGGTTACCAGTGGATAATTTAATTTTATGAAACCTTTCTACATCTCCAAGCTTAATATATAATTTGATAAAGCCTTTAAGAAGAAAATGTAACTTATTTTCGTAACTAAATGTAAGTTTCTTTGTAAGGAGTACTGTCTTCATTTTATTTTTGATTTTCTTGATTTTGTACTGACACAATGTGTTTTCAATCCCTTGATCTACGTCGTCACTAATTTGTTCTACGTTGCTTGGAACGAAAATTGGTTTATCTTGTGCATGTAGTAATGTTAGTAGTCGTTTGTTTCAGTTTGCCTGGGTACCACAATGGTTGATCTTGTTCATATGATACTGTTAGTAGTCGTATGTTTTTCGATACAAAATGCTTGATGTTGCACATATGATACTGTTAGTAGTCGTATGTTTTTCGATACAAAATGCTTGATGTTGTTTGGATATCACAATGGTTCATCGTGTGTATATAATATTGTTAGTAGTCATTTGTTTTACGTTACTTGGGCTACAAATTGGTTTATATTATGCATATAGTAATGTTAGTAGTCATTTGTTTCAGGTTGCCTTGATACACTATAGTTCATCCTATGCATATAATAATATTATTAGCAGTCTTTTGTTTCTCGTTTCCTGTGTACCACAAAAGATGATAGTATTCATACAACAATGTAGGCAGTCGTTTGTTTTCTGTTGCCTGGATACAGTAATGTAGCTGTGCTGGTCGGGTCGTAACTGCTAACACAAACTCCTTTATCTCGACCTGTTCCTTGAATCCTGAATGAGCTTGACGTAGTAGGGAACGCAATGAGGGATTAACCACTTGCGCGTTGGGGGTGAGTCGCTGTACGCTGGAACAATAAAGCGCGGCGGAGCACCCCAGGCCTCCCCCACCGAGTAACGCCGCATAACTTGCTAACACGTGTAGACACTACCTTCCTAGATTTTTTTTTTTGTCATTTGATATCAAATTTAAAACTTAAGATATTTTTATTATACAACTACCCGTACCCGTGCGCTCCGCTGCACCTGTTAGAAATAAGAAAACGGATACAACCCCAACATAATAGACAACATAATACGTAACACAAAACAAAACCACAGAAAACAGAAGAATACAACACATACACAAGAACACAAAAAATACATCACACTAACATACGAAAACAAAAACACACATAAAATTGCAACCTCATTCAAGAAATTAAACAACAACATCGCATACAGAACAAACAACACTCTACAAAAACATCTCAACACACAAACAAACAAAAACAACCACACAGGCGTATACAAACTCAAATGTAACACCTGCAACAACTTCTACATAGGACAGACAGGCAGATCATTTCAAACACGTTACAAAGAACACATCACAGCCATAACAAAATTACAAAACACCTCCGCATATGCAGAACACATCACAAATGCTAACCACACCAACAGAGACATCAACACAGACATGGAAATACTGCAAATCCAACCAAAAAACCACAAACTCAACACACTAGAACAATACGAAATATACAGACACACGAAAACACACCCTAACGATATTCTCAACACACAACTCAATTTCAAAACACATACTCTCTTTGACTCTACAGTACGAACACACCCACACAGGGAACAAGAGGCGCCAAGACCAACAACGACCAGTTCCGAAGATGACCGAAAATAGGTCGAAACATGTTAACAAGGTACGTTAATAATATTTAACACAAGAAAGTTTTTATCACACATATTCCGAAGTGATACAGGGTTAAAAGTTGTGTAATCAAGATGTAAAATATAAAGTAATTACATAATTAAAATAGGACGTTTGATCCAGTGAACATTCGTGTTTGTTAGAAGGATAAATCGTTTAATATGTTACGTAATTGAAATTGTATTTACATAATTAAAATGAGATCAATTTGATCCAGAGACACTCATTGGTGCAATGACAATTCCTTTAACATGTTTCTTAATTGTTATTACATGCAACCATAGTTTAATGAAGATTGTCCTATCTTTTAGTTTTAATGTGTATACTTTATATTACTTGCTATATGGTTCCATTGAATTATGGTAATAACTTAATTTTAACCCTCGTTTTCTACGTATTCAGTAAATGGCGCTTGGCCCACTATGGTTCTGAACATTTCAAATAACTTAAATAGTGATACGGCATAAACAGTGATATGTAATTATATTTCTTTCTTTGGAAAATGTAAGAATTCAAGATCTCCTATGTACCATTGCCATGGAATGAATAAATGTGTTTTTTCTTCCTACTCAAAAATTTTATATTTTGCACATAGGAATTACTGCAGGAACAACAACGCTACAATCTGAGGCGGCGGTGAAAACGTATTGTATTGTTATTTTAAAAGTCTATCAGTCCTATCAAAATTTTGCATAGAATAAAACTTATCGGAAATCATTTTTAAAGAAACTTTTGTTATGTAACATTTTTCACAAAAAAAGCAATAATAAGCGAGATATTTCGATTTATTTAATTCAGGCCCCCTTATAATCCCCCTTTTAAATAAAGTATTTTGAATGCCATATAGCTTAAAATCTAAGATGCAACGAACTTAATTTATATTCCAATTTTCATATGAATCGGTTCAACCATTATCGCGTGAAAAGGTAACAAACATACAGACAGACATACAAACAAAAATTTCAAAAAAGCGATTTTCGGTTTCAGGGTGGTTAATTATACATGTTAGGACCAATTATTTTTGTAAAATCGAAAATTACCGGAAAAATTTCGGCTACAGATTTATTATTAGTATAGATTTATTAAGAGAAGCAAATCTGATAAATATATTTCTTTCTGTAACAATTCATTTAAACGGCACATGTTTTACACTGACATAATGCAAATCTTAATTTAACGTTTATTTTAAACTATAGCAGTCCACGTTATGGAGTAATGGCTACCTTGCCTGACCGTAAAACCAACGGGCTTTGTTGAAATCCTGGTTGGGACAAGAAGTTACCTGGTTTATTTTTTTTTTCTGGGTTTTCCATCAGCCCATTAAAAGCAAATGTTGGTTTTTTTTTCTTCGCTGTACCCTGGACTCATTTTGTCTGACATTATTACCTTCATCTCCTTCAGACGCTAGATAACCATGACAGTTGTTAAAGCGTCGTAAAATAACCAATAAAAATAAGCTTCAGAATATATTCATAGGCGGTAAGGTTATTATTTGGAATGATTTATCTGTACTACGAAAATATTGTAAGTATGGAACGCAAATATCATGATAATCTGATGTACAGGACATTTCTAATTGTTTGACTGGTATGAAAGTTCTTAGGGACTCTTGTGACAATGTATTATTTTCTGTTATTTGCTTACTTACTTACTGGCTTTTAAGGTTCATTGCCGCCCTTACATAAACCCGACGTCGGTCCCCATCCTGAGCAAGATTAATCCAGTCTCTATCATCGTATCCCACCTCCCTCAAATCCATTTTAATATTATCCTCTCATCTACGTCTCGGCCTCCCTAAAGGTCTTTTTCCCTCCGGCCTCCCAACTAACATTCTAAATGCATTTCTAGATTCGCCCATACGTGCTACATGCCCTGCCCATCTCAAACGTCTGGATTTAATGTTCCTAATTATGTCAGGTGAAGAATACAATGCGTGCAGTTCTGTGTTGTGTAACTTTCTCCATTCTCCTGTAACTTCATCCCTCTTAGCCCCAAATATTTTCCTAAGCACCTTATTCTCAAACACCCTTAACCTATGTTCCTCTCTAAAAGTGAGAGTCCAAGTTTCACAACCTTACAGAACAACCGGTAATATAACTGTTTTATAAATTCTAACTTTCAGATTTTTTGACAGCAGACTGGATGATAAAAGCTTCTCAACCGAATAATAACAGGCATTTCCCATATTTATTCTGCGTTTAATTTCCTCCCGTGTTATACTGATATTATGATATTCCTCGAAAGTTACCACAGTTAATTTTGTCCCCCTTCTTAAAAATAGGTACAATTATGAACTCCTTCCATTGTTCTGGTACAATTTCCTTTCCCCAATTAACGGCAAATACAAGTTAATAAATTTCGCTAGATAATGCGCTTCCACCCTCTTGTATTAATTCTGCTGGAATTTGATCGATACCTGGAGACTTATAATTTTTCAGATTTTCTATCGCAATTTCAGTTTCAGAAAGTGTGGATTCGGGTATAAATGGCTCAGCAGTTTGTATTTGAATTTCGTCCCGATCATTTCTATTAATAATAATAATAATAATAATAATAATGATAATAATAATAATAATAATATTAATAATAATAATAATAATGAAAATAACAGTAATAATAATAATGTTAATGGTAATATTGATGATGATAATAATAATAATAAAAATAATAGT
The DNA here is from genome assembly GCF_040183065.1 of Periplaneta americana. NCBI lineage: Eukaryota > Metazoa > Arthropoda > Insecta > Blattodea > Blattidae > Periplaneta > Periplaneta americana. Next base: position 2,647,209 of record NC_091124.1, on the reverse strand, counting down.
AATTTATTTTATTTATTATTTATTTATTTATTTATTATTAATATTTGTGTGCTGAACAACAGCCAGAGGCCAATTATAGTTCAGCACAACACATAAACAGAAGATACAAAGGTGCAAAAACAAATAAATAATTTCTTAAATAACAAAAACATACATGAATACAATTGAGTACAAACAGTAAAAACTAATAATCAAAACGAAACTAAACCTTAAAAGGATCTAAATTGTGCCCATGCAAATTGGCATATTTTATGCATCTACAGACTGGAGAAAGTGATTTTGTATTTCGGTTATAAAAAATTTTTTGAAATCTTAAACCTTTTGTAGGAATACGAAGGCTGATATTGTTTATAATAGACTCAGAATCAATATCACCCTTGATAACTTTGCAAAAAAATTGATAATCAAGATTTAGACGTCTAGCATAAAGGCTACAACAGTTAAAATATTTACAGGTAATCTCATAGTTAAAGTCAGTGGAATTGGGTATATATCGAAAAGCACATAAGGAAATAAATTTTCTTTGAATATTTTCCAATTTAACCGAATCGGTTGAAGTAATGGAATTCCAGGCTACAGATGCATATTCAAGTTTAGAGCGAACCAAAGTAAAGTATAGAATTAATAGTGACTCAGGAGTAGAAAAAGAATAGGTTATAGACCTTATTAAACCAAGCATTCTTATTGAATGATTATAAATATATTGAACATGATCGTGAAAGTATAATTTAGAATCGAGTAGTACACCAAGATCTTTTATAGAATTTTTCCTAATAATACAGGCGTTATTAAGAGAATAATTAAATTTTATGGAAGTAGTTTTTCGAGAGTAAGAAATGACAAAAGTTTTTGTTTCATTAATTTTCATTCCATTAATGTCAGACCAAAGTTCAATGGAGTTAATATCATTTTGAAGAGTTTGGCAATCGGCAGAACTATTTATTGAGCGAAAGATTTTGAGATCATCAGCAAATAACAGGTAGTTTGAACTTATTCTTTTACATATGTCATCAATAAATAATAAAAATAATAGAGGGCCCAATGTAGATCTTTGGGGAACTCCACATAAACAATGAAATGGGTCCGAGAGAGAATCACCAAGACGAACACAACATTGTCTATTAGTTAAATAGTTTTCAAACCAGCTCACGTAGTTAGAAGAGAGACCAAAGTTTTTTAATTTATTTATCAGAATATTGTGAGGTACAACATCAAACGCTTTGCTAAAGTCGATATAAATTGAGTCAATTTGACCTTGGGTTTCAACAACAGGCATAACAAGATTAAGGTAGGATACTAAGTTTGTAGTTGTTGATTTACCTTTAGTAAAACCGTGTTGTGCTGAATTAATTTTATTCTTAACATAAAATGAAACATGTTTGTGGATTATTTTTTCAAAAATTTTTGAGAAATTGTTTAATATTGAAATAGGTCTATAATTGGAAACAACATTTTTTTTACCATTCTTAAAGATAGGAATAACGGATGCTTCTTTCCAAAGCATAGGGTATGTACCGGTTAATAAACTTAAATTAAATATAAAGGTTAAAATGGGTATTAGAATATTAGAACATCCCTTAATAATAAAATTAGGAATGCCATCAGTGCCCTTTGATTTATTAGGTTTAAGCTTTTTTATGGCTAATGAAACGTCTTCAACTGTAATTTTAGGTAAAGATAAGAAGTCAGTAGAATTATACTCCAACAAACAGAGATTAGAATTAGGCTGTTTTTGAATCGATTTGAATTGATTAGCAAATGCATTAGCAATTTCTTGCTGATCATTTCTTGCTGATAATAATAATGTTAATGGTAATATTGATAATAATAATAACAATAATAATAACAATAATGAAAATAATAGTAACAATAATGTTAATGGTAATAATAATAATAATAACAATAACAATGATTATATTTAATATTTCTGCTTTTTACTGTTCATGAATACAATTTCAATACTACAGACAGGGACTTCCCCAGTAATGTTGTGTCGTCACATCATCATTCCCCCCCTCCCCTACCTAACTCAACGCATGACCTCATGCTGACAAAAGATAAATATTCAATGAACTAAGCGGGATGCGAACTCAGGACTGGCAGTTTCCTGTCTACGGCTTATCATTTTTCACTGGTTTTGTCACTCAGTGTTTCTGTTTGAAATATATTCTTCAGGGGTGCCGAACCCCGATCCATTACGATGCAACAGGAAGGTCCCCTGCCCCAGCCGTCTGTTATGATTGATCTGGCGGCTGTTTGTTAGCTTGACAGACGTTTTCGTCGCCTCGCCGACACTGTATCAAGATGCTTGATGCTATCCTGGGCGCTTTATCTTCGGAATGAATTGTAGTGTCAATAAGAGGGGAACAACGGCATAAGTACACACAGCTGGGGATATCAAGGACGGATGGAAAAGAGACATTTTACAAGGATGAGACTGGAAAAGACAATTGAAGGCAGAAATTAATGGAATGGAAGAAGATAAGAAAAATAAAGAATGGACTAACTGTATGAAAGAAGAGCAACAAGAAGGAATGAAAAATGCAGCGTTAGTAATATCAGTATGCGCAGTAAAGTATCAGTATCGACAGTAAAGTATCAGTAGCAGCAGTAAGCGTGGTATCAGTATCGGCTCTAGACTTAGTATCAGTATCGACACTAAAGTATCAGTAGCGGTAGTAAGCGTAATATAAGTATCGGAACTAGATACAGTATCAGTGTCGACAGTACAGTATCAGTAGCGGTAGTAAGTGTGGTATCAGTATTGGCACTAGACATAGTATCAGTATCGACAGTAAAGTATCAGTAGCAGCAGTAAGTGTGATATCAGTATCGGCAATAGACATAGTATCAGTATCGACAGTAAAGTATCACATGCGGCAGTAAGCGTGGTATCAGTATCGGCACTACATATAGTATCAGTATCGACAGTAAAGTTTCAGTAGCAGCAGTAAGCGTGGTATCAGTATTGGCAGTAGACATAGTATCAGTATCGACAGTAAAGTATCAGTAGCGGCAGTAAGCGTGGTATCAGTATCGACAGTAAAGTATCAGTAGCAGCAGTAAGCGTGGTATCAGTATTGGCAGAAGACATAGTATCAGTATCGACAGTAAAGTATCAGTAGCGGCAGTAAGTGTGATATCAGTATTGGCAGTAGACATAGTATCAGTATCGACAGTAAAGTATCAGTAGCGGCAGTAAGCGTAGTATCAGTATCGACAGTAAAGTATCAGTAGCGGCAGTAAGCGTGGTATCAGTATTAGCAGTAGACATAGTATCAGTATCGACAGTAAAGTATCAGTAGCAGCAGTAAGCGTGGTATCAGTATTGGCAGTAGACATAGTATCAGTATCGACAGTAAAGTATCAGTAGCGGCAGTAAGCGTGGTATCAGTATTGGCAGTAGACATAGTATCAGTATCGACAGTAAAGTTTCAGTAGCAGCAGTAAGCGTGGTATCAGTATTGGCAGTAGACATAGTATCAGTATCGACAGTAAAGTATCAGTAGCGGCAGTAAGCGTGGTATCAGTATCGACAGTAAAGTATCAGTAGCAGCAGTAAGCGTGGTATCAGTATTGGCAGTAGACATGGTATCAGTATCGACAGTAAAGTATCAGTAGCGGCAGTAAGTGTGATATCAGTATTGGCAGTAGACATAGTATCAGTATCGACAGTAAAGTATCAGTAGCGGCAGTAAGCGTAGTATCAGTATCGACAGTAAAGTATCAGTAGCGGCAGTAAGCGTGGTATCAGTATTGGCAGTAGACATAGTATCAGTATCGACAGTAAAGTATCAGTAGCGGCAGTAAGCGTAGTATCAGTATCGGCAGTAAAGTATCAGTAGCAGCAGTAAGCGTGGTATCAGTATTGGCAATAGACATAGTATCAGTATCGACAGTAAAGTATCAGTAGCGGCAGTAAGCGTGGTATCAGTATCGACAGTAAAGTATCAGTAGCAGCAGTAAGCGTGGTATCAGTATTGGCAGTAGACATAGTATCAGTATCGACAGTAAAGTATCAGTAGCGGCAGTAAGTGTGATATCAGTATTGGCAGTAGACATAGTATCAGTATCGACAGTAAAGTATCAGTAGCGGCAGTAAGTGTGATATCAGTATTGGCAGTAGACATAGTATCAGTATCGACAGTAAAATATCAGTAGCGGCAGTAAGCGTGGTATCAGTATCGACAGTAAAGTATCAGTAGCAGCAGTAAGCGTGGTATCAGTATTGGCAGTAGACATAGTATCAGTATCGACAGTAAAGTATCAGTAGCGGCAGTAAGTGTGATATCAGTATTGGCAGTAGACATAGTATCAGTATCGACAGTAAAGTATCAGTAGCGGCAGTAAGCGTAGTATCAGTATCGACAGTAAAGTATCAGTAGCGGCAGTAAGCGTGGTATCAGTATTGGCAGTAGACATAGTATCAGTATCGACAGTAAAGTATCAGTAGCGGCAGTAAGCGTAGTATCAGTATCGGCAGTAAAGTATCAGTAGCAGCAGTAAGCGTGGTATCAGTATTGGCAGTAGACATAGTATCAGTATCGACAGTAAAGTATCACTAGCGGCAGTAAGCGTGGTATCAGTATCGACAGTAAAGTATCAGTAGCAGCAGTAAGCGTGGTATCAGTATTGGCAGTAGACATAGTATTAGTATCGACAGTAAAGTATCAGTAGCGGCAGTAAGCGTGGTATCAGTATTGGCAGTAGACATAGTATCAGTATCGACAGTAAAGTATCAGTAGCGGCAGTAAGTGTGATATCAGTATTGGCAGTAGACATAGTATCAGTATCGACAGTAAAGTATCAGTAGCGGCAGTAAGCGTAGTATCAGTATCGACAGTAAAGTATCAGTAGCAGCAGTAAGCGTGGTATCAGTATTGGCAGTAGACATAGTATCAGTATCGACAGTAAAGTATCAGTAGCGGCAGTAAGCGTGGTATCAGTATCGACAGTAAAGTATCAGTATCGGCAGTAGACATAGTATCAGTATCGACAGTAAAGTGTCAGTAGTGGCAGTAAGCGTGATATCAGTATCGGCACTAGACATAGTATCAGTATCGACAGTAAAGCATCAGTACCAGCAATAGACCCAATGCCAGTAGCAGAAGTAAGCCTAGTGTCAGTAGTAGCAATATTATATGGATCAGGTACAGCAATAGTATCGGCATAAGCTTTAGCAACAGTATTGGTATCAGCTATAGCAATAATATCAATTTCAGTTGTAGCAATAGTATCGGCAAAAGCTTTAGCAATAGTATTGGTATCAGCTATAGTAATAGTTTCGATATCAGTTGTAGCGATAGTATCAGGACTATCAGTAGCAGTAGTACCAGCACTAGTAGCATTGGTAGCATTATCAAAAGTAGTGGATGTATCAGCTGTAGGAGCATCATCAGCAATATCAGCTGTAAGTGGTAGTGGTATTCCTTTACTCGTTTCTAAATGCATGGCCATTGACCCACAGGTTACATTCCTCTCAAGGGAGGGCGTTATATAAAAACATTGCTATTGTTCGGGTTTGAACACATGTTCCTCAGATATAGTGTCTAGCAATGGGTAGGAGCAGATGGAATCTATACTAATAATAAATCTGTAGCCGAAATTTTTCTGGTAATTTTCGATTTTCCAAAAATAATTGGTCCTAACATGTATAATTAACCACCCTGAAACCGAAAATCGCATTTTTGAAATTTTTGTTTGTGGCTGTCTGTATGATTGTTACCTTTTCACGCGATAATGGCTGAATCGATTTATATGAAAATTGGAATATAAATTAAGTTCGTTGTAACTTAGATTTTAGGCTATATAGCATTCAAATACTTTATTTAAAAGGGGGGTTATAAGGGGGCTTGAATTAAATAAATCGAAATATCTCGCTTATTATTGCTTTCTGTGAAAAATGTTACATAACAAAAGTTTCTTTAAAATTGATTTCCGATAAGTCGTATTCTTTACAAAATTTTGATAGGACTGATATTTAATGAGATAAATGAGTTTTAAATTAAAATTACGCCATCTAAGACGGTGCAATGAAATAACAAATGACTTCGTCTATAAGGGGCCTTGGGCAACAACAATCGAAAAAGGGGTCTTGGACAGCAACAATCGAAAGCTATTAAACTATTCCTATGCACAGAAAATTTGATAGGCTTTTTTGTACATTCTTTTTCTGTATTTCTTAAAATAATATTTATGTACACTCATTTTAATCTCCGAGAATTAACGAACAACGAGAGTGTATTGATTTAGTATGCAGTAATAGTACGTTAGCTTAGCAATCCATTATTTTATAATTAAAATTTTAACTATGCTCAATTGAATCGTGTTAAAAAACATAAAATAGACTATATATGCAATAAAAGCAATGCAAAAAAAATTGGGTAATGAGCCAAGCAGATTATGTTGCGCTGTTGTAAAATAAAATTTGTTCCTCCTGAGATTCAAGAGCCCCCACAACAAATTAAAAACTTTCTTATCGGAGTACATCCGTTATCAACGCACTTTTTATATAATATAATATAATATAATATAATATAATATAATATAATATAATAATAAATATGTAACCGAAAATTTCTGGTAATTTTCTCTTTTCAAAAATAATTGGTGTTAAAATCGCTTTTTTGAAATGTTTGTTTGTATGTCTGTCTGTCTGGATGTTTGTTACCTTCTCACGCGATAATGGCTGAACGGATTTCGATGAAAATTGAAATATAAGTTAAGTTCGTTGTAATTTAGATTTTAGGCTATATGGCATTCAAAATACTTCATTTAACGGGGCCTGAATTAAATCGAAATATCTCGCTTATTTTTGCTTTTTTTTTTTTTGTGAAAAATGTTACATAACAAAAGTTTCTTTAAAAATGATTTCCGATAAGTTTTATTCTATGCAAAATTTGGTAGGTCTGATAGACTTTTAAAATAACAACACAATACATTTTCACCGCCGCCTCAGATTGTAGCGTTGTTGTTCCTGCAATAATTCCCATGTGCAAAATATAAAATTTTTGAGTAGGAAGAAAAAACACATTTATTCATTCCATGGCAATGGTACATAGGAGATCGTGAAACATTTTCCAAAGAAAGAAATACAATTACATATCACTGTTTATGCTGTATCACTATTTAAGTTATTTGAAGGTTTCAGAACCATAGTGGGCCAAGCGCCATTTACTGAAGACGTAGAAAACAAGGGTTAAAATTAAGTTATTACCATAATTCTATGGAACCATATAGCAAGTAATACAAAGTATACAGAATAAAACTAAATGATATGTCAATCTTCATTAAACTATAGTTTAATAATAACAAATAAGAAACTTGTTAAAGGAATTGTCATTGCACCAAATGAGTGTCTCTGGACCAAAATGATCGCAATTTAATTATTTAAATACAATTTAAATTAAGTAACATATTAAACGATTTATCCTTCTATCAAACACGAATGTTCCCTGGATCAAATGTCCTATTTTAATTATGTAATTACTTTATATTTATTTCTAACGGGTGCAGCGGAGCGCACGGGTACTGCTAGTGGAGAAATAAAAAGAAAGCTTGTAATGTGGTTTCACTGGACAAGTTTGTCTTTCCCGGTGCTCGCTGGATGTACTGTGTCAGAGATAGTCTAATAACAATTGAAAGACTTAATTAGAGAGCGAATTGCAGACCAGAACTTGTTAAACTGCTTGCAATGCTGAAGGCAAAGTTGCCTGACATGTGATAAGCGACTTAAAAACTGCGCCATATATTTCGTAATTACACAGAAGTTATAAGGACTCTTCAATGCGTTCGCTGAACAGACTTCAGTTTTAAATTAGAGCTGAGAATGTAATTACACTGGGAGCAGAACAAAGGGGAGATCTGAAGGGATAGACGAATAAATAATGATTGCTTGCGAAGGGAAGTAAAGTGTGTAAAGTGGGAATTTTCATGTACGGTTATGAATAATTATATTACAGACAAGTGCTGGGTGATCAAGCTGCAATACACATCGTCTGGCCAGCCTGTTACTGACCTCTTAGAAAGTTATCTGTTTTGTACTGTTTTTATGAAGTTGATATAGGGGTACATTTTATGGTGAAATAGTTTCCCGTTCGTAGTGTAAGGAAAAAAAATGAGAGAGAATTATAAATTACTAGTGGCTTGTGCAGCAAATGCTGCAAACTAAGTTCATTAGACGTTCAAATAAACATTTTTCAGATTTATTTTCAATGAAGATTACCAGACATTCTGAAAGTTATTTGCTTCCATAATAATGAAAGATACTCTCTCTCGAGCCAATACTGAAGAGAACCACGCATATAAATATCTACACCACACAGCCATTAAATATATGAAAAAGACCCAACCCCACTTGATTAATAACTATAAAAATATTTGATTTTTAATAATATTATTAACTTATATAAGTTTTATAGCTTTCAGTAACATATACTCCATATACTATATAGCCGCCACTCAGTAAATATAGAAATCAAACTCTAATTTAAGTTATTCTCTACATCTACTTATATAACCCCAAAACGTTTCACTTTCATATCATTAATTTAGCATTAATATGTATAATTAATTAAAAATAGTCACATCATGGCATTAACTACAATAATATTTCATTTCTAATGGTAATAATGTCATCAAACCACCTCAAGTTTTGGAGATTTCAATATCCGATACACAGCTGTACTCAGAAAATTACACACCACAGAATCGAACCTGTAAATTATTTTTAGTAAGTTAAGATTTTAATAACCAATTTAATTTGAGCTCTAAATATGTCCGCAATCCTGCAGATCATGGCCTTCGTGTAATATTGTTTATTGTAGTATGTGTTTTGTTTTATTCTGAAATGCAACTAATTAGTTCTCAAAACTGACGAAAGATGGATTTTGGAAAATAGGAAAATGATGTAGGAAAATTGACATTTCACTGAAAAGTACTATTTTTCTGAAAAACTTTGGGTTCCAAGCTTCAAAATGAGAGGTCACTTACTGAAATCCGTTCAGCCGTTTTCCCGTAATTTCCATTACCAGTTCAAATTTTATATATATATATATAAAAGAGGATAAGATGGCATACGAGAAAGTGAAAAGAAGCACGTAACATCTGTACAGGGATTAATATAATGGAATTAGTATAAATAAACACAATTTGGAATAAGATTTAAGTGTGTACAATGAACGAATTGTAATAAACTGACGGATTAGAAAGACAGGAGGCTGTTTAGTAACCTTTATATGAAACAACGAGTCAAAGTCAGGATAGGAGAAGAAATGTCAGAAGGAAGTGAAATAGGGAGAGGAGTACGTCAAGGATGTCCTTTATCACCTACCCTGTTCAACATATACTTGGAGGATTTAGTGAAGAACTGTTTTCAGAACATGGGAGGAGTGATAGTAGGAGGAAGAAGAATAAAGTGCATAACATTTGCTGATGATATGGCGTTGTTAGCAGAAGAGGAGATGATACTAAGGGACATGCTACTGGAGCTAAATGACAGCTGAGAGCAGTATGGGATGAAGATAAATGCCAACAAGACGAAGACCATGTGAGCAAATGCTGGGTAACTTCCGGTGCTGGACCCCGGACTTATTTCACCGGCATTATCACCTTCATCTCATTCAGACGCTAAATAATCTAAGCTGTTGATAAAGCGTCGTAAAATAACCTACTAAAAAAAAGACCGTGGTTATAGGAAGAATAATAAAGAAGGTAAACGTGTGAATTCTAAATGAGGCAGTAGAGCAAGTGGACAGCTTCAAATACTTGGGGTGTACTGTAAGCAATAACATGAGCTGCTGCCAGGAAGTCAAAAGGAGGATAGCAATGGCAAAGGAAGCTTTTAATAGAAAAAGGAGCATCTTCTGCGGACCTCTGGAAAAAGAACCAAGGAAGAGAGACTACTGAAGCGCTTTGTGTGGAGTGTAGCATTGTATGGGACAGAAACATGAACGTTACGATGAAGTGAAGAGAAGCGACTAGAAGCATTTGAGATGTGGATATGGAGAAGAATGGAGTCTGTGAAATGGACAGACAGAATAAGAAACGAAGCTGTGTTGGAAAGAGTGGGTGAAGAAAGAATGATGCTGAAACTGATCAGGAAGAGGAAAAGGAATTGGCTGGGTCACTGGCTGAGAAAAAACTGCTTTCTGAAGGATGCACTGGAAGGAATGGTGAACGGAAGAAGAGTTCGGGGCAGAAGAAGATATCAGATAATAGACGACATTAAGATATATGGATCATATGAGGAGACTAAGAGGAAGGCAGAAAATAGGAAAGATTGGAGAATGCTGGGTTTGCAGAACACTGTAAATGAATGAATGAGTGAATGAATGAATGAATGAATGAGTGAATGAATGAGTGAATGAATGAGTGAGTGAATGAATGAGTGAGTGAATGAGTGAGTGAATGAATGGATGAGTGAATGAGTGAATGAATAAGTGAATGAGGGAGTGAATGAATGAATGAGTGAATGAGTGGTGAATGAATGAGTGTGTGAGTGAATGAGTGAGTGAATGAGTGAGTAAATGAGTGAGTGAAAGAATGAGTGAATGAACGAGTGAGTGAGTGAATGAATGAGTGAGTGAATGAATGAGTGAATGAATGAGTGAGTGAATGAATGAGTGAGTGAATGAATGAGTGAATGAGTGAGTAAATGAGTGAGTGAATGAATGAGTGAATGAGTGAGTGAATGAATGAATGAGTGAATGAATGAATGAGTGAATGAATGAGTGAGTGAATGAATGAATGAGTGAGTGTGTTAATGAATGAATGAGTGAATGAATGAGTGAGTGAATGAATGAATGAGTGAGTGTGTTAATGAATGAATGAGTGAATAAATGATTGAGTGAATGATGAATGAGTGAGTGTGTTAATGAATGAATGAGTGAATGAATGAATGAGTGAGTGAATGAGTGGTGAATGAATGAATATGTGAGTGAATGAGTGAGTGAATGAATAAATGAGTGAATGAATGAATTAGTGAATGAATGAATTAGTGAATGAGTGAGTGAATGAATGAGTGAATGAGTGAATGAATGAGTGAGTGAATGAATGAATGAGTGAATGAATGAATGAGTGAATGAATGAGTGAATGAATGAGTGAATGAGTGAATGAATGAATGAGTGAATGAGTGAAGGAATGAATGAGTGAATGAGTGAAGGAATGAATGAGTGAAGGAATGAATGAGTGAATGAATGAATGATTGAATGAATGAATGATTGAATGAATGAATGATTGAATAAATTAATGAATGAGTGAATGAATGAGTGAATGAATGAATGATTGAATGAATGATTGAATGAATGAATGAATGAATGATGTTCTGTATTCATATTTTCTTTTCCATTTCTTAGCGTCATATTCAGAAGTTATCCAGCGAGCATCGAACTCTGTTGCGTTTGGTCGATAGCCACATCGCTTACAGCTGGAAAGCCTGATAAAATGTTTGTAAATTGCAAGGTGATAATTCATTCGTTTTGTTTTAAGATCTGGAGCCATGCCAGAAGTGTTACTGAATTATATCTCTGGTCGTTCTGGGTTAAGGGGTCAAAACCAACTTTCGTTAATAAAAGACCGGCCTGAAGATGCAGTTCCTTTCCTTTTTTGGCACATAACAAAAGAAGAGCAGACCTAATAAACCATATATCTAGGGCGGCGATCGGAGACACCAAAAAGTCAAGTTCCCATGTGATTGATGCCATGAGTCGTTCAGAGAAAGGGGGGGGGGACCTAATCAATATGGCGACGCTATAAAGAGCGATCATTAGCTAATTATGTGTCTGGTGAGAAAACCCAGAACCATGGATACGAGCCTGTGTGTATAATGTACTATGTTTTAAAATACCCTTAATCTGTGAACCATGTTTCATTGAGATATTGTTCAAGTAAATGATAGCTCCATGGGAACTGTAAATTGTGACAGAGTGGAAGATACTAGTAAATCGTGTAATTCTTGTCTGTAACAACATATACAGCGTGTCCTCTTTATAAATAGTGAATACAGTGTGTTGTAAAATAATGTTGCCCTTATTCGAATTTGAACTGTTGTGCTCCAGGGTATAGGGTGGTATGGGGTAATTTGGGTATAAAACAGCCTTTTCTAAGTTTAGAGACCCATACCATGTTACCATACTATTACACTTTTACTATGTCATACTACTTTTGACCAATAAAACGGTACGGAACGACGTGTTTCAACCAATCATGAAGGCTTATCTACAATTTTTATCACCTCCCTAGTATTTGTTAGTTTTTATCACCTCCCTAGCATTTGTTTTTATCACCTCCCTAGTATTTGTTTTTATCACCTCCCTAGCATTTGTTTCTTTGTTTGCCAACATTGTAGGCCTACTTTCAATAATTGTACATTTTAAAATGATTCATGTTCATTTCATCATCCTTAATTAAAACTTTTCTATCATTTATCTTGTTTATATTATTTAGGTTACGTTACAGCTTCTGCTGTATGAGATTATGGATAGTCATGTATCAGAGATTGTTTAATATATATTGATAATTGAAGTGGAATGCAATTGTCTTAATAAAAATGAAACTGTATCAACAAAGCCTTCTTGACTAGTAATCGTCAATAGAATTCAATGAATATTGTATAATTGGCACTACTGGTAACAAGAGAGCAGCCGATTATAACACAGTACTGCCATCTAGCGGAATATTTGTAATACTTTTTTTTTTTAATTTATTTGACAATTTTTGTACATTAATACTATCAATTGTGCTTAAATAACGTTACAATAATATGAGACTTGTGGAGATTTGTAATACTGAGACGGTAAAAAAGGTAAAGTTATCCCCGTAACATGCTATGAAGGCACTTGGGGGGCATGGAGGTAGAGCCCCATGCTTTCTGTGACCTCGGCGCTTTACCTTACTGCCATCTAGCGGAATATTTGTAATACTGAGACGGTACAGTAATATATTTTCAAGACAGTTCAGTATTTTCGTAAGTGAATTAATATTTTATTGTATTGGAATTCTTTATTTTAATATTATAATAACCATGAAGAAAGCTGGGGTGATGAATTATTGTCCTTTAAAATGACGCCTGAACCGATTATGTAAGATATGTGAATAAATTACTATGAGCTTCTAAAGTCATGAAGCACCCTGTATAAGTATAACAAGAATTTAATTTGTATAAATCAAGACTAGTTTTGTTTGTAATTAATTTTATTTTGAATTTTATTCAGCTTCCTCCAAGTGAAGGCTACCTAGAAGACAAAGCTTGCCAAAAAATTGTTTTTTTTTTTTTTAGTAAATGGTAGGTACACAATTGTAATGAAAAAAAAAACAATGGAGAAGGAAAAGAAAAAGGAATAACAGAATTATAAATAATTGAACACGACTAAACGAAAGATCATTAATTCCACAAGAAACATAAAATTTACTAGTATGAAATCTATTTGCTATCAGTTGATCACAGTCGTCTATTTAGCACTAAAATCTTAAATTATCTTAAACCAAGAAAAGAAGTGGATTTTCTACGTATACTGAATAGAACCAGCATAATAAGAGGCACCAGTGATATTAGTTAAATTAATTTAGGGGTTACTTTATCAATGAACGGAGATGGACTAAGCATGATGACGTAACGAAACGCAAGTGCGAAATAAAGAGTGCGGAGGTATTGAAATTGATCACTAAAGTGCCAGATATTCCTGCAGCAACATTGGAGCTAGTATATTTATTTATTTATTTATTTACTTATTTATTTATTATTTTGCTACATAAATTATAAAATATACAGAGAAACTTTAGCTCGCCACTGAAAGAGTAGAATTCGTGCTCAGGGGCGGATTCCTGAATTGAAATTAATAATTATACAATACAATTTGCAATTATAGTATATAAATTTAAATTTACAATTTTTCAATTTTTATAAAATCCATACATAACTTCTTAAATTTAATACTAGAACTATTAGAATTGACAAGATTAGGATATTTAAATATAAATTTATTATATATTCTTGGGCCTAAATTACTACTATGATTAAATACTGTAACAGTGTTGCATTTTGGTTCAAACAATCTTAAAGATTTCATACCTTTTGTTTCATAACTATGAGAATACAATTCAAAATTATTTCGATTTTTATGTATGAATTTTATTAATACGATATAATAAATTTGTCTTACGTTAAGTACATTAAAGTCTAGAAACAAATTTTGAGATGGAAAATCAATAGGTTTATGAAGACATATTTTAATTATTTTCTTCTGTAATAAATAAAGTGGATTAAAATTGGATTTAAATGAGCTACCCCATCCAATTATTCTATACATAATTACCGATTGAAATAAAGTTAAATATATTGTGCGTAATAAACTTATTGACAAGTAAGCAAATTAAGCTTTCAGGAATAACTCCCTGTAAAGTTAATTTGAATAATTTCGAGGAAAAATTGTTCCGGGGCCGGGTATCGAACCCGGGACTTTTGGTTAAACGTACCAACGTACCAACCTCGAAGTTGGTTGCTTGACTGTTGTCAGCCCACTTTGAGGTCTGTGGATATAGAGGGAAAAATTGGATCGTTGTCGGGTAGAGTTCCCGGGTAGCTCAGTGGGAGAGCGTTGGTACGTTTAACCAAAGGTCCCGGGTTCGATACCCGGCCCCGGAACAATTTTTCCTAGAAATTATTGACAAGTAATTCCTCAATAAAACAAAATGATATACTAGTTTACGTAATTTATTACAAAGGTAATTAATATGTTGGTTCCATTTTAAATGATTATCGAAAATTATGCCTAAATACTTAACTTCAGAGGACTCTTTAATAATCGGACATTTACATTGTATAAGACAACAATCAGAATTATGTAATTTAATACTTAATATAGATGTAGGAGGTTTGTTACATTTTTCAGATAATGAGAATGGAATAATTATGGTTTTATACTTGGAATCGGCAGAAGCACAGCTAACTGCGGGGTGCTAAAGGAGTTTGGGGTTCAAAACGAAGTAATTCATATGAAAGTTAGGGTGATAAAATACTGGTTAAAAATTATATTTGTGGATCAGTCGCTTCTACGGTCGATTTGCTACAAAGTTCAACAAAGAGAAGGCTGGGAAAAGAGGTGGGTTTATAAACTGCAGAAGGGCTGCATCATATGGGAATGGGATGGGTATGGGAGAAAGGGGAGAATAACAGGAGGAATGTATGACGTAATGTGAAGACGCGATTAGTTGATATCGAGAGGCAAGAGATTGAGCTCCAATGTTCGGAAAAGTCCTCACTACATTTACTATCAGATCTCATGCTTAACTGGGGGAGGTGTGAATTCTTGTAACAAGGACAGCAGAGCAGGTTTAGCGTGGCTAAGATTGGGGGCATGGAAGGGTAATAAAATTGTCAACGAAGGAGGAGAGCGTCTTTGTCCGCTTTGCAAAGAAAAGGGTTCCTATAAGCATATTTTATTACTGTGTGTCGAATTGGAACAGGTGCGGAGAAAATATCTACCACCCTCGATGCTAAGTCAGAATAGGAGTTTGCTTGCATGTCTTGACCTCATGGGGAATAGAGAATGGGAACAAAAGACTGGATTGTTCCTCTTGAAGACGAGAAAGATTAGAATTGCAGTTCTCGAAGTCTGCGACGCGAACTGAGGAAGGGATAATAGTATCCACTCAACTGTACACTTTTATGTCTTTTAGGTTAGGATATATTATACAGGGTGTTTCAAAAATACGGGGCATAATTTCAGGTATGTATTTCCCACATGTAGACGATAAAAATAGTTCATTACAACATGTGTCCGGAAATGCTTTATTTCCGAGTTATGACCTTCACAACATTGAAATTCACCGGAACGTTTTTCTTTCCGCTGGTCGTTGCCGTCGAAGGAGACATTAAGAGGGCACTCTGACAGTTCTTTCCGAGGCGAAGGTTACATTCAGTGTTGTGTAGGCGTTAGACTGTGCGACATGTATTGAAATCAAGAGCTGGCAGAGATACACTTCATGTACGGTAAGGCGGACGGCAATGCTGCGCTGGCTCGTCGTTTGTACCAGGAGAGGTACCCACAGCGACAATGTCCAGATCGGAAGACATTTGTACGTCTCCATTACCGTCTGTGCGAGTATGGAAAATTTAACTCTCCTGGTTTGGGAAGGGGACGACCAAGATCTACAACTCCAGAAGTACAGGAGGAGATTCTGGAGGCTGTGAACATGACTCCTTCTATCAGCACACGAAGGGTAGCGTTGCAAGTCAATGTTCCTCATACGACTGTCTGGAGACTGTTTAAAGAGTATCAATTGTATCCTTATCATTTGCAACGTGTACAGGCCCTGTCACCAGCAGATTACCCTGCACGAGTTAGGTTCTGTCAGTGGTTCTTGCAGCAGTGTGGTGTAAATCCGAACTTTCCTGCCTTAGTATTATTTACAGATGAAGCACAGTTCACACGAGATGGCATAACAAATTTCCACAATCAGCATGTATGGGCGTATGAAAACACACGTGCAACTGTTTCATCTCATCACCAGGTGCGGTTCTCCCTCAACATGCGGGCCGGTATCATTGGTGATCGATTAGTTTGGACCCCATGTACTTGTAAACAGACTTACGGGGCAGGCGTACACAAACTTCCTGGAAAACACCATACCTCATGTTTTAGAAGACACTCTACTGATCAATCGTCAACACATTCACTTCTTGCATGATGGCGCTCCTGCACACTTCAGTCGTACGGCTCGCCGGTACTTGGATCGAAGGTTTCCTGATCGATGGATAGGTAGAGGTGGCCCAATTGCTTGGCCTCCACGCTCACCTGATCTGAACCCTCTCGATTTCTACTTGTGGGGCCATTTAAAATCATTGGTTTATTCGTCTCTGGTGCCTGATTTGGAATCCCTTCGGAATCGAATTGTGGCATGTTCTGAGGACATACGCAATACTCCTGGAGTTTGGGATCGTGTTCGCAGGTCAATGAGACATCGATGTGAGGTCTGTATTCAAGCAGGAGATGGACATTTTGAACATCTTCTGTAATGACAACGACCTGCGGAAAGAAAAACGTTTCTGTGAATTTCAATGTTGTGAAGGCCATAACTCGGAAATGAAGCATTTCCGGACACATGTTATAATGAACTATTTTTATTGTCTACATGTGGAAAATACATCCTGAAATTATGCCCCGTATTTTTAAAACACCCTGTATAATGTGTTTTATTGTGCCATTTCTATTTTAATATGTGTGTTCTTTTAGAGAGTAGTTGGATGTAATCATAGGGGGGGGGGGAACCTACGAAGGAGGACTTGTTTCGGGTACAAAGCACGTACGGTCAGAAGACCCATGCATTGGATTTTAGAGAAAATTATGATAATATAAAATTTGTATGTATAATTTTACTCAATAAATCCATCTAGTTAAATGAAATATGAAGGGGGTGAAATTATCTAAACAAGTAAGATGTTAGGATAAGTGAAAATAAAGTACAGTCAGTCTGTTTTCATAACAATATATCAAAATGGTGTCAGAAATCCTAATGAGCTTAAGTATGGTCATTGCCGGGAGTCGAATGCAGTTGCCAACCGTTCTACAAACCATCCGACCTAAGTTATAGTACAATATAATAGTACTAGTGTCAGAAGTAAAACTTAAAATAATCAGTGTGCGTTCAGAAACGCACACAACGGAACCATACATTTAAGATTCGGGCTTCAATTTCCCATCTTAAAATCTTTCTCATCTGCTGTAGAGATGTATGTGAACAGTTTGAAGGGGATGTTTGGAGATGAGCTCATTAACAATTTTTTTTTGTGAGAGTGCCGTTTCTTATTCTTATGGTATGGCAATAGTCTTTGAATTGTAATGAAATATGAAATGGATCCCTGGCGGTGACTTGAATGCATGTAGCGCAAGTTTTTAATATTATTCGTGACTGTCTTCACTCAGACCTCAAGGTGTAAGGCCAGCGTCAATGTAGGTATAGTTAATGTAGTACTGATGCTAGGGTAAACAGGGGTGTCCATAAAATAACTTCCCCTATTAAGTACAGTCCCTTTTGTATTCACAAAGACTTTCTCCAGCTGACGAATAATCGTAACTATGATGGTGATTTGAATGCGCGACAAATTTTTGTGTACGTGCGTCATTTTTCTCTTTTTTCTTCTTTTACCATGTACAATTTATTCTTTGTTATCCCTTTCCTGTTCTTTCTTGCGTTTTTTTTTCCTTTTTTTCTTTCTTCCTTTCTTGTACCTCGGTTCTCGCTTTCTTTATTTACTCTCCTCAGCTCCTTGTACTGTCAGTTTACCTTTTATTCCTTCATTTTTAACGTGAACCATTTTCTGCGTAGCACTCGAGAAAGTCTATAACACAAGAATACAACATTGTCGTTTATAGGAGTTGCGTCGATGCCAACTGTAATACATTCGTTAGTTAAACGACTTCACTTCTTCATTCATGACCCAGGTTATACTTCTGCTACAGCATTGATGAAATGGAATGCTCAGCCTATACTTATTGCGTTTGCGTTCCTCGTTTGTTTTTATATTTTTAGAGGTTATGTATATCGTATCATTTCCTGAAAGAAACCACCCAGCCATTCGGGATATCGTCTGTAATTCCAACAATAACGATGGCGTATTAATAAATAAATGAATAACGTATTTTGATGCTTCTTTATTTCAGTGATTTATATCTTTATATAAGGAGGCCGTGTTAAAACAATTGCTGTCGATCTGGATTTCGGTATCAGATGGACTTGATTCACATGAAACTTTTTTTTAATGTGTAAAGACTTAAGGAAATATTAAACTTAATTTTAAATTAGTAAACACACAAATGAGGTGATTAATAAATATTTGGAGTATAAATACAAAAATAGTTAATTTAACGGAGTCTAATTCTAAAGCAGCTACTTAATTTTGGATCACACTAATGTGTGAATCGTTTCGACTGTCAACTGCATTGTTGTCTGTAGACTAGGCCTCATGGAATGAGGAAGCGATTATGAAGTAGTTAACGAGAAGGCTCCGCCTTGTTAAATTTAAATGCGGGGAGTATGAAGACAGAAATGAAAAGAAATATCAAACTTTTACTTCAAATCCCAAACATCCTTAGAAACACAACCATGCTCACAATAACAATCACAAACAACATAAACGTTTCACGCATGAATTTCCTGTTAATTGCTGTTTTTTATTTTTATTTTATCTCTTCTTTTGTTTTTCATCTCTGACACTCTTTTTCTTCTTCTTACTTTCCATTGTTTTAATATAATTTCATCTTTATTAACTTCTCGTACTGGTTTTCTCTCTTTCTATGTTTTCGTACCGATTACTTGTCCATCGTATTCTTTTCTTCTCTTGTACATTATCCCGTCTTCATTTAATCTTCCACCAACTTTACTTTTTTCTTCTTTTTTGTTATGTAGCGTTCCTTTTCCTTAGTTCTTCCCTTCTCCTATTTCTTTGTTTCTTTTCCTCCATCTTTACATATTAAGTACCATGTGATAAAGTTTACTTACTTACTGGCTTTTAAGGAACCCGGAGGTTCATTGCCGCCCTCACATAAGCCCGCCACTGGTCCCTATCCTGAGCAAGATTAATCCATTCTCTATCGTCATATCCCAACTCCCTCAAATCCATTTTAATATTATCTTCCCATATACGTCTCGGCCTCCCTGAAGGTCTTTTTCCCTCCGGCCTCCCAACTAACACTGTATATGCATTTCTGGATTCGCCCATACGTGCTACATGCCCTGTCCATTTCAAACGTCTGGATTTAATGTTCCTAATTATGTCAGGTGAAGAATACAATGCGTGCAGTTCTGTGTTGTGTAATATGTGATAAAGTTACCCGCCAAATTTAATAATTTGGAAGTGACAAATGTGGAAACATCATAAAGACAACACAGGCCACGAAAAAGACAACAATGACCACGACAAAGTCAGCATTAACCACAAGAACCACGAAAAGAAAGACAAGCACCACGATATTGATCATGATATGGATCACGATAAGAACCATAGCAAGGATCACGATAAGGATCACAACGACCACGATAAGGACCACGATTAGGAAAAACATAGCCTCCTGAGTCCTGATCTACTTCATACATGATTATGATATAAGATATATGTGCAGAGACCCGTTGTATAGTATAATATACTTGCATTTGTGCCCTAACTGTAACCTACAGAATTTTTTCAACATTTTTCTTCATATCAGTAATTTTTTTTAAGTATAGAATTATATTGAACTTCAAAAAAAAAACGACAAATGTCTCACGATTCAGGAGGATAGAAATCACAATGTAAACGACAAGGATCACGATTGGGCTTTGTCTGTTATGTTCAACAACAAATGAATGAACAAAATGAATAAATGAATAAAAAATGAATAAATGAATGAATGAATAAATGAATGAATAAATAAATGAATGACTGAATGAATAAATGAATGAATGAATAAATAAATGAATGAATGAATGAATGAATAAATAATTAATGAATAAATGAATGAATGAGTGAATGAATAAATGAATGAATGAATGAAAGAATGAATAAATGAATGAATGACTGAATGAATAAATGAATGAATGAATGAATAATGAATGAATAAATGAATGAATGAATAAATAATTAATGAATAAATGAATAAATTAATGAATAAATAATTAATGAATAAATGAATGAATGAGTGAATGAATAAATGAATGAATGAATAAATGAATGAATAAATAATGAATGAATAAATGAATGAGTGAATGAATAAATGAATGAATGAATAAATGAATAAATAAATGAATGACTGAATGAATGAATAAATGAATGAATGAATAAATAATGAATGAATAAATAAATGAATGAATAAATAATGAATGAATAAATAATGAATGAATAAATGAATGAATGAATAAATAATTAATGAATTAATGAATGAATAAATGAATGACTGAATGAATAAATGAATGACTGAATGAATAAATGAATGAATGAATGAATAAATGAATGAATAAATGATTGAATAAATTAATGAATGAATGAATAAATGAATGAATAATTGAATGACTGAATGAATAAATGAATGACTGAATGAATAAATGAATGAATGAGTGAATAAATAAATAATGATTGAATAAATGAATGAATGAATTAATGAATAAATGAATGAATGAATAAATGAATGAATGAATAAAT
Organism: Periplaneta americana; assembly: GCF_040183065.1. Classification (NCBI taxonomy): domain Eukaryota; kingdom Metazoa; phylum Arthropoda; class Insecta; order Blattodea; family Blattidae; genus Periplaneta; species Periplaneta americana. The sequence goes on along the minus strand of NC_091124.1, from coordinate 2,626,036 downwards.
TAATGAATAAATGAATGACTGAATGAATAAATGAATGAATGAATAAATAATGATTGAATAAATGAATGAATTAATGAATAAATGAATGAATGAATAAATGAATGAATGAATAAATGAATGAATGAATGAATAAATGAATGACTGAATGAATAAATGAATGAATGAATAAATAATGAATGAATAAATGAATGAATGAATAAATAATTAATGAATGAATGAGTGAATGAATAAATGAATGAGTAAATGAATAAATGAATGAATAAATGAATGAATGAATAAATGAATAAGTAAATGAATGAATTAATAAATGAATAAATGTATGAATGAATGACTGAATGAATAAATGAAGGAATGAGTGAGTGAATGAATGACTACATCAATGAATAAATAAATGAATAAATAAATAAATGAATAATTAATTAAATAAAAAATTAGTTAAATAAATAAATAATTAGTTAAATAAATAATTAATGAAATAAGTAAATAAATAATTAGTTAAATAAATAATTAATGAAATAAGGAAATAAATAATTAGTTAAATAAATAATTAATGAAATAAATAAATAAGGACCACGACATAGCGCCTGTCTTTGTTCATGTCTTGATTCGTTATACATATAATGGTTTTTAAAGTGACCCTATCGCGGTCCCTATCTTGGTCATTGTCGTGATCTTTGTCGTTATGTTTATTTGTAGTAAATGTTGTGGTCCTTGATGTCTCTGTCCTGGTTCCTGTCTTCTCCGTGGTCCTTGTTAGTTTTGTCGTGATTCTACATTTAAAATAGCATTGTTTTCCTCATTTGACAAATAACATTTTTGTCACACTGTATTTATCTCATTCATTTTGTTATTTTTTCTTTGCACCTTTTCATGTTTTTCATCTTTTTGTCTTTGCTTGTATCTTCATCCTTCGTCCTTTTGTTTTATTTCCTACCTTCTTTGCTCCTACATTATATATTTTCTGTCCGCTTTCTCATTCTGCGATTATTCCTTTCCTCTTTCTTTTTTCACCCTTCGATTTTACATTTTCCTCTTAATTTATTAATTCAGTCTCTCTGCGCCCCACTTCTAGTTCTTATTTCATAAACTCCTTTCCCTTCCGCTCATTTTTATACCCCTCCTTCTACATCATCTCCCTTCTTTTCTTTCTGTCTCGTAACCATGGTGATTGTGCGGGTTAAGGACTCAGCCTGTCCGTTAGTTAATCACTAAGTGCCTCCATTTTTGTGCTCATAATTGAGAAATGGGATGACGCCGCGCACCAGAGGGAGACCGGGTTCAAGTCTCTGTTATTGCGAGGTCACTAGCCTAGGAACTGAATTTCATTATTGTAATATGATCGGAATAACGGCTGGGCCCCCATACTGATATGTGTGTATGCAATTGAGACATGTTAGGTGTGAAAACATACATTCTGCATTTTTATACGTACACATGTTTCCAATTTTCAAAGGGAGCTTTCGTTACTTGTTTTTATTTTCACGACGTCATAGGTTTGTTTGGCGAGTCTAACCAAAGACAGACTTTTTTACTTATTTAATAATTTCTGGTACTTTCGAATGCCTGAATTTCGTACCTAGTACCAGATACCTTACTATAATAATACCGGACAGCTGTATACTAGTAGCTTTGGCGTGAGTGCGAAATATCGCGGACCTGACATCTAGCGGAGCGGGATGGAATTACGTCCACATATACAAATATTATCATAGCGAGATTCAGACTATTGTTTAAAACGTGAGTTACTAATGTGGAATAATATATGAAACACTTAAGAAATGTTGAATAGTATTTAATGTAAAATTATTACCTTATATCAGAGCTGCATATTATGAGAAATATTGCATACTTCATATTACTTTCTGTAATTATTAATAATTGTTACATATTTTTTCTTTCCTTTAGTGAGACAAAATCAGTTCTGACATTAGGAATGAATTTGCAATAATGCTTTATATACCCATTGCTGACAACTGCAGAAATAAAAATGGTAGTAATCTTATGCTTGTAATAATTATTAGTAAAGGCATGTGGACAACAATAAAACTTAATTTGCTAAAACCTTAAAATTTCCAACATATTTTAACTTCTATTCATTTATTAGACCTAAATAAAAATGCTAATTTGAATTTTTCTATCAACACAAAGACGAAGGAATTAGGCCTACTAAAGAAATGTTGTTGACTCACGTTTTATGAACTGTCGGAAATCGGAAGTACGATTTGGAGCAATTTGCAATGCTGCAATTGTCACAATTATAGACAGCACACATACACACTGACATTTTAACACAACACTAATTAATAAAACTATTAACTATCCCAGCAACAATATACATTGAAGTTGATTACAGCTTGTTTCGCGAGTATCTCCACACCGGCAGGTAGGTAGCAGCACCAGCGTCGTTCGCACGTAAAACTGCTAGCTGTCCCGTATTATTATAGTAAGGTATTTGATAGTAGTTTAAATTTATACCTACGTCCGTTTTTAAAAACATGTTACATTTTGCCACACGTGCAAAATAAAAAATATTGAATTTATCTATTAACAAACCTGCGAGAAATTGCTGAATTGTGGCCAGTTGGCCAGAAATTAATTCTCCCAATGATAAACAACATAACGATACAGCTCTTCAACTAAAACTCCTGTGGGGAAGTAAGTCTCAATAATAAATTTGTAATGCTCTGTTGCAACCTTGGGCACAAAGGGGAAGAAAAAGGAAAGGAGATCCTCCGCTCATGTTTTTTCCGCTTCATTGTGCATCAGTGATGGATTTTATGCGACCAGCGATAGCCGAAAGCTATGATGCATGCCTTATACAATCCGTCACTGAGCAATTCTTGCCTTTAGGTCTACTCGTATCGGTCCGATATATCGGGAATGTGAAGTGGGAACTTAAGGGATAGTCTGCAGTACCTCAATTGAGGTATTTACGCCCAGGCCTGGTTTGTTGTAAGATTCATTTCGCCCTTAAGGGGAAGGATCTACTGGAATGACCATATGTGTGTCAAAATTATTTTTTTTTAATTTTTATCCTTAAATACTTCACAGTATTGACTTCATTTGAGCGAAATTTCAAGGTCCTTAGGAAGAAAATAGTTGCTTTTACTCAATTTTTAAATAGCCGCTGCGTTTTAGTCCCTTGAATATCCGGAGTTTTTTTATTTTACTTTTTTAAACATTTGATATGTAATATCTCAGACAATAGTAGAGACAACTGAATAAAATTTTCAGGGCATATTCTCACATTAAAAATGAATAATTCTGTAAGAGGAAATTGTCAAGTTGCAAATTAAGGAATAAGGTAAAAATAGAGTGTAGTTTCCTTCCTGTTATAAAAACAAGAATATAAAAATCAAAATTTTTAAAAAATCACCAAAGAAAATTGATTATCAGTTTTTTAGCTTTCATTTAAGACAACATTTGTGAATCTGCGATGCTCTTGAGAGCAGATATATATTTTCTTTATAATACTGCATTTTTTTTTGCATTTTTTTATGTCTATGACTGTACCATAAAAAGCAAAAGTGAAAATGTATTTAAAAGGCTTCAAACATTGATATGAAACTATGTTAGGAAAATAGAGGCTATACTTAAAATAATATGAGAAAAAAATTTCCTGTAGGTTCTTCCCCTTAAATATTTTAAAGAAATTAAATTAAATTTCGTTGTAATAATAACATAGGTGGAATTTATTTCTCGTTTTTAATACACGGCTGCATTCATTTGTTGAAAAAACAAAAGAACAATACCCAATGTCAACAACAGACATTGCCTACATCGTTTGTCTATGCCTTGAGTATTAAACTCCACCCGTGATGATAACCTCAAGGATATACTGTATAAAAACAAATGCCGGAAGATGCCATTCAGAAATGAACATAGGGTACGTGTATCCATATAAAGATGAGTGATAAGAGAAGAAAATTGACGATCTATGACAGTTTAATAGTACGGATATTGGAGTGTAAGAAAATTACGGAATTGATGAAAATATGGGAATGCATAGACTGTTAATAAATCGAGGAAGGTACAGACGATAGCAGTGAAAAGGGGAATATGAAGCGGAAGGGAGGGGATAGAAGACAGAATTGGGCACGTAAACAGAGGAGGGGGGAGCTAGTGAAGGGAAAAGATCCAAAATGTTTAGGAAAGATATTGGAAGACGAAACGAAATAGGAAAACTTACAGTTAATATCTTGTAATAGGCGAATAAAAAGAGAAATAGGGAAGTACAAGACAAATCAAAAAAATAACGAGAAAGGGATATGAATGAGGAAAAGTTTTAAGAACATGGGGGAGTGATAGTAAGAGAAACACAAAAATAAAAGTGTATAATATTTCCTGACGATATGGCGTTGTTAGCAGAAGAGGAGACGATACTAAGGGATATGCTACTGGAGCTAAATGACAGCTGTGAGCAGTATGGGATGAAGATAAATGCAAACAAGACGAAGACCATGGTCACAGGAGGAAAAGTAAAGAAGGTAAACTTGTGAATTCTAAATGAGGCAGTAGAGCAAGTGGACAGCTTCAAATACTTGGGGTGTACTATAAGCAGTAACATGAGCTGCTGCCAGGAAGTCAAAAGGAGGATAGCAATGGCAAAGGAAGCTTTTAATAGAAAAAGGAGCATCTTCTGCGGGCCTCTGGAGAAAGAACTAAGGAAGAGACTAGTGAAGTGCTTTGTGTGGAGTGTTCTAGTGTATGGGGGGAGCAGAAACATGGGCATTACGACGAAGTGAAGAGAAACAACTAGAAGAATTTTAAATGTGGATATGGAAAAGGATGGGACGTGTGAAATAGACATACAGGATAAGAAATGAAGCTGTGTTGGAAAGAGAGGGTGAAGAAAGAATGATTCTGAAACTGATCAGGAAGAGAAAAAGGAATTGGCTGGGTCAGTGACTAAGAAGAAACTGCCTACTGAAGGATGTACTGGCAGGAAAGGTGAACGGGAGAAAAGTTCGGGGCAGAAGAAGATATCAGATGATAGACAGCATTATGATATATGGGTCATATGCGGAGACTAAGAGGAAGCCAAAAAATTGGAAACATGGGATAATGCCGGGTTTGCAGTGAAGGACCTGTCCTGAATAAATGAGGACAACGCGGGAGGGGAAATAGTAGTGGATAGAGTTGAACAAAAAGATGGTGAAAAAGAAAAAATGAAAAAAAAAAAGTTTGAAAAATGAAATAGAGTGGAATTAAAAATAAGAGAGAAATGAAAGTATAAGAAACGATGGAACTAAGAAGACTAGGAAGAAGAAGAATGTAGCAGAGAGTGGAGAAGTATGAAGTAGTATACAATAAATTAAGAAAGGAGAAAGTAAATTATGTTGAGAAGAGACTAAAGAAGAAACAAAAATGAGTGAGAAGATTTGTTAACGAAATCAGAGATTGCCTGACAGAAATTCGGGGTCGTTTTGACGATTATTCCTATTTTTAACCAATATTTCCTACACGATACTTGGTCAATATAACATTTTAATTTATGCTGTAACTAGTGGCTTGTGCAGCAAATGCTGCAAACTAAGTTCATTAGACGTTCAAATAAACATTTTTTTCAGATTTATTTTCAACGAAGAATACCAGACATTCTGAAAGTTATTTGCTTCCATAATAATGAAAGATACTCTCTCTCGAGCCAATACTGAAGAGAACCACGCATATAAATATCTACACCACACCGCCATTAAATGTATGAAAAAGTCCCAACCCCAATTGATTAATAACTATAAAAATATTTGATTTTTAATAAGAATATTATTATCTTACGTAAGTTTTATAGCTTTCAGTAACATATACTATATAGCCGCCACTCAGTAAAATATAGAAATCAAAATCTAATTTAAGATATTCTCTACATCTACTTATATAACCCCAAAACGTTTCACTTTCATATCATTAATATAGCATTAATATGTATAATTAATGAAAAATAGTCACATCATGGCATTAACTACAATAATATTTCATTTCTAATGGTAATAATGACATCAAACCACCTCAAGTTTCGTAGTTTTTAATATCTAATACACAGCTGTACCCAGAAAATTACACACCAAAGAATCGAACCTGTAAATTATTTTAATAAGTTAAGTTTTTAATAACCAATTTAATTTGAGCTCTAAATATGTCGGCATTCTTGCAGATCATGGCCTTCGTATACTATTGTTTACTGTAGTGTGTGTTTTGTTTTATTCTGAAATGGAATTTAGCTAGTTCTCAAAACTGACGACAGATGGATTTTGGAAAATAGGAAAATTATGTTGAAAAATTGACATTTCACTGAAAAGTACTATTTTTCTGAAAAACTTTGAGTTCCGAGCTTCAAAATGAGGGGTCATTTATTGAAATCCGTTCAGCCGTTTTCCCGTAATTTCCATTACCAGTTCAAATTTTATATATATAGAAATGAATGAAATAACAGAATAGTAATATGCGTTACAAGAGCGGTATGTTGATGTTTTCATGTTCGAGGAAAGAATTGAAAAAGCGAAACGTAGTTGAGCTTTTTTAATTTCCGAGAACATGAAAACAAACATACCGCTCGTGTATCGTACATTATTTTGTGCGAAGATCGTTTAGTACATACCTGAAAGATGAATTTATAATTAGTTGCAATGAAATCTCCATCTTGGTTTCTGTTCAATGATGGCAACTTTTAAAAACAAAAAAATATCTATCTTCAAATTGTTGCTATAAAATGTTTGCTGTGTTTACTATATTACTGCAGGCCGTGATGTACGTCTGTCTTTTTTCTCCCCAGTCTATTGCAGTAATAACATCGGCATCTGGAATCTTGTTGATTTTTTCACGGCTTCCTTAATGTTACTTGCATCACGAATGCAGTAACTTTTGTGGTGTTGTAGAGTTTACTTAACTTTTGCAAATATTTAGAAACAATAATTAACATTGCAATTTAGGTGAAATTGCAGTGGTAAGTTTCCAATTTATAATTATTACTATGTTAAACGTCTCTAAAAATAATATGTTAAAAGCCTAAAGCAGTAAAATGAATATGGCGCTTAAGCGGTAAGAAGAGGGAAATTGTTATGTGTGTTACGTTGGGAATACTGAATGTGGTATTTCACACTTACCGCGTATTGGTTCTGTGCGGAAAACAAGCAAATACGCACGATCTCGCACAAAAGAAATTTGTAGGAAAGTATTAATTTAAGTAAAATTATAGAATAATAATATAGAAGGAATGTAATTTGGTCATTGCGTTAGTTGTTTTCTGTGCAGTCCGTCCCGGCTTAAGAAATAGACCGGTGTGAGACACAAATGTTATGATCGATTTTTTCCTTCCACTTTCTCCGCGGACAGTAAAAACACAACAAGGAGGTTAATCGCGGCGGCGGCGGCGGTGGCGGCGGCGTCCGCCTCCTCCAGGTCCAGGACTGCATATCGATCACGGCCGTCCCGGCCAGGCCCGGGTTCCAGCCCGACGCTGCCCGGAGTTGGCCGAGGCACAGCCGCCCGGGGTGCGGGAAAACTGGAAATTGCTGCAGTCGGCGTCCGACAGGCGGCGCTAGTGTCGAGCTTCTGCATTCCGAGACGCGAGACCGCCCACATTTTTATCAGTGCTGCATATTGTGTATGTGATACATGCCGGACCCCCCGCCACGGGCCGGGACTCGAACCTCTGACCTCTCAGTGAAGTAACTGTGTTGAAACTGACCTTTTCCTCTCTTTCCCGAACCCCTTTGAACACCCCCGAAACTGCTGTGGATTTACTCCGGGTCGAGCGCTCCCACACCGCTTTTCGCTTACTGGGGGTTGTGTGATCATGTCTCTTTATACCCCGTGATGTCGACATGTGAAAGTGACGATTGGGTACTCGACAGTTTTGTGCTCTAGCCTGACATATCTTAGCGTGTGGATAGAAACTTAAGTTCACGTACATTGTGAGTATTCTATTCATTTCTAGCTCTATCTGCTTGTAAATTTATCTGTATTACATTTTGTGTTATACAAAAATTTATTCGTCACTAGATTCTTCTTTAAGGTTAACTATACTTTCTCCTTTATATACGAGAACAAAACATTTCACAAGTATACGTTTAAAATGACCCAGAATCATATTTCTTCATGTCGCGAATAAAAATACTTTTTATGGGATTTTCTTGAGCTATTACTCAAAACAAACTAAAATTGAATAAAAATGTTCTGAAATGTGTACAAAATATATTTTTAAATAATTCCAAAACAGAATGTTTGAATTCATTATAAAAGTTACATTGAAAATAGACGTTTGCCATTATATCCACACAAAATAGCTACACGAATATCTTCATAATTTTTAATACTTTAATATTTATAAAACTCTCTAAAATGATAAAATATCAAAAAGATATTGCTGATTTATATTTCCATTCAAAGCTTATCACAATGTCCTCAAATTCAGCAATACTACCATCCATAAAACAAACTAACTAGAGTAAAAATCTTCTGAAATACATCAAAAATTTATTTTTAAATAATCCCAAAATAAAATGTATGAATTCATAAAAAAATTACAATGAAAATAGACGTTTGCCATTATATCCACACAAAATAGCTACACGAATATCTTCATAATTTTTAATAATTTTGTGTTTATAAAACTCTGTAAAATGATAAAATATCAAAAAAATATTGCTGATTTATAATTCCATTCAAAGCTTATCACAATGTCCTCAAATTCAGCAATATTGCCATCCATAAAACAAACTAAACTAGAGTAAAAATCTTCTGAAATATATAAAAAATATATATTTTTAAATAATTCCGAAACAAAAGGTTTGAATTCACTAAAAAAATTACAGTGAAAATAGACGTTTGCCATTATATCGACACAAAATAGCTGCTCCAAAATCTTCATAATTTTTAATAATTTCGTATTTATAAAACTCTGTAAAATGATGAAATATAAAAGAAAATATTTCTGATTTATAATTCCATTCAAAGCTTATCACAATGTCCTCAAATTCAGCAATACTTCCATCCATAAAACAAACTAAACTAGAGTAAAAATCTTCTGAAATATATAAAAAATATATTTTTAAATAATCCCAAAATAAAATGTTTGAATTCATTAAAAAATTTATAATGAAAATAGACGTTTGCCATTATATCCACACAAAATAGTTACTCCAAAATCTTCATAATTTTTAATAATTTCGTATTTATAAAACTCTGTAAAATGATAAAATATAAAAAAAATATATTGCTGTTTTGTAATTCAATTCAAAGCTTATTACATTGTCCTCAAATTCAACAATACTGCCATCCCTGTAAAAACAATTACTTCTGGGGAAATTCACTCACGTATTTTCAGCTAGTACAGTTAATCCTTTGAGAAAGAGAATATGTTCCATAAGTAATAATTCATTATCCAGAACAAATTCACACAAATTCCTCTATGCAAATTTTTAATTAATTATTTATAATGTCGTTTTTATGTTTATGATAATTTGAAATAAAATGAGATATTAATAATTATCAAAAGATATCGCTGGTTCATAACACGATTGGAAGCGTGTTCAATTATATTCAAATTGAGCAATACTGTCATTCTTATAAAAATAATTCCTTCAGGTAAAATTCACTCACGAGTAACAACCGGGGGTTTTCAACTGGTATCCGTTAATAATTTAACTGTTCCTTGTATATAATTACCTGCCACAAATGTACATAAATGACTATATACATATTTTAATTATATAATATTTTTATATAATTATTTTATTTAAGATAATCAGATATTAAATATGACATAAAAGTTATTATCGATTTACAATGAGATTGGAATCCTATTACTTCGTTCTTAAATGTAGCAACACTGTCATTCACATCTTTAGAATAGGCACCAATTAAAATTGTTTCTGCGAAAGTTTACTCACATACAATTAGGAGGCTTTCAACCAGTAATCGCTACTAATTCATTAAGAAAGAGGAAGTCTTTTGTCATTGTGTGGTTACCTAGCAACATGGTGTTGTGTTATAATGAAATTACGAAGGAAAGTGAATGCAATTCTTATATGATCATTTCTTTTGCTGAAAAAATCTCTGTCTAACACAAACGTACACTTTCATTTGTCGGTTCATTCCATTAAACACAAAAATTGATCAAAGTAAGTCTTATTATGTTCGGATTACATTGGATTTTTGATTATCAATAGACATACTATTATTGTTATACTAAAATTGTTATATTTCTTTTAAACTACTCTCGAACGCAAAAGATCCTACCAACAGTTTATAGAAGTATTTGTACACAGATATAAAGGCGGCATTCTCAGATAGACAAAAACAGCATGACGGATTATGAAAACTTATATTTCCATAAAAGTTCTAAATAAAGTTTCGCAGTACAATTAATACTGTCTTTGAAATCCGTGTGTCATCAGAAAGCAAGATGGAATATAAAAAAAACACAAATTAAATAAAAATTGCAAGAGACACTAAAAAGTAGATAAAATAGATATTAACACTCAAATAACATTAGACGTACAATCGTATTTGGAACAAATGTTATTGAAAGTACAGTCTATGCTATTAAAAATTATGATATTCATATTACATTTTTTCCATTATTTTCCCGCTATCTTTAATAACACTTTTTCATTCTATTTGTACCAAGTGAGGTGAATTCTAAACATGAAGGATAAATTTAAAAAGTTAATCTAATAATTTCCACGAAAAAGGTGTACACACGAATTGAAAGAGACACATAACAAAAATGTATCCGTTATTAGGGAGTTAAAACACTATTTTCGGTGAAAAATCTGTAAATCTGTTCTAAGCAATACAGTTGTAAATCCTGTACACTTCGTCAAATCCGCACACGAAAATCTTTGCACTGAAAATACACAAAAGATCGTTCTAGTAGTTTCGTAAGATCTGAAACATCATGGATTACGTGTAGAAAGAGATGATCTCCATTTTTAAATTGTAACAATTCAATTATTTTTTACCATAAAATGATATGCTGTGATATACGTCACTCGTACATGATTTCTCCGCAAACTGCATTACGAGTTGCAGAATCATTATTTAAAGTTTACTGGACAGTAGATTAGCCTGATTTACATAAATCACGACAGGAGTGTACGTATCATATATACACTACTGTATTATTCTGTGAACAAGGATGAAATATGTGTAAAAAATACAATAAAAAGCACAGATGCTAAAAACTTCAAGAACGACAAAACGTTCATTCAAGAAATCGAATTTAGTTTTGTCACTATCTAAAAGAGATCGAAAAACACGCTTACACAAAATAAGGTGTAAATTAAATTCTAAATAAATCAAGGTTTTTTTTAAGAATATCCACTTTATTATGTTCACAATAAAGCTCTGTAAATTTTATGCCTATATTCTACAGATTGACTCGTGGATATTGGCTACGAACAAAACTTTATACAAATTAGTAATAAAATTATTATATTTCATGTACATCATTCCCTGATAAATTGACTCGTAGATACTGAATATGAACAAAATCCGTCCAATAGTTTAGTAGAAATCGCTGTACACAGACAGACTAGTACTAAAATTATTATATTTCATGTACATCATTCCCTGATAAATTGACTCGTAGATACTGAATATGAACAAAATCCGTCCAATAGTTTAGTAGAAATCGCTGTACACAGACACACTAGTACTAAAATTATTATATTTCATGTACATCATTCCCTGATAAACTGACTCGTCGATACTGAATATGAACAAAATCCGTCCAATAGTTTAGTAGAAATCGCTGTACACAGACAGACTAGTACTAAAATTATTATATTTCATGTACATCATTCCCTGATAAACTGACTCGTAGGTATTGAATATGAACAAAATCCGTCCAATAGTTTAGTAGAAATCGCTGTACACAGACAGACTAGTACTAAAATTATTATATTTCATGTACATCATTCCCTGATAAATTGACTCGTAGATACTGAATATGAACAAAATCCGTCCAATAGTTTAGTAGAAATCGCTGTACACAGACAGACTAGTACTACAATTATTATATTTCATGTACATCATTCCCTGATAAATTGACTCGTAGATACTGAATATGAACAAAATCCGTCCAATAGTTTAGTAGAAATCGCTGTACACAGACAGACTAGTACTACAATTATTATATTTCATGTACATCATTCCCCGATAAATTGACTCGTAGATACTGAATATGAACTAAATCCGTCCAATAGTTTAGTAGAAATCGCTGTACACAGACAGACTAGTACTACAATTATTATATTTCATGTACATCATTCCCTGATAAATTGACTCGTAGATACTGAATATTAACAAAATCCGTCCAATAGTTTAGTAGAAATCGCTGTAGACAGACAGACTAGTACTAAAATTATTATATTTCATGTACATCATTCCCTGATAAATTGACTCGTAGATACTGAATATTAACAAAATCCGTCCAATAGTTTAGTAGAAATCGCTGTAGACAGACAGACTAGTACTAAAATTATTATATTTCATGTACATCATTCCCTGATAAATTGACTCGTAGATACTGAATATTAACAAAATCCGTCCAATAGTTTAGTAGAAATCGCTGTAGACAGACAGACTAGTACTAAAATTATTATATTTCATGTACATCATTCCCTGATAAATTGACTCGTAGATACTGAATATGAACAAAATCCGTCCAATAGTTTAGTAGAAATCGCTGTACACAGACAGACTAGTACTAAAATTATTATATTTCATGTACATACATCATTCAATTCAATTCTTTTATAGTGTTGCAAATTTTTGTCCGTTTTAAGCATATTTCGACATATTACAATATTACACCCAACATCGAAGATAAACGTTATATACAAATATAGGGATAGCCTACTTTTAATCCCCCGTTATTCTTTTACTTGTTTATTTAACGACGCTGTATCAACTACTAGGTTATTTAGCGTCGATGAATTGGTGATAGCGAAATGGTATTTGCCGAGACAAGGCGGAGGATTCGTCATAGATTACCGGACATTCGCCTTACAGTTGGAAAAACTTTAGAAAAAATCAACCAGGTAATCAGCCCAAGCGGGAATCGAGTTCACGCCCAAACACAAACCCTGTTCAGCAGAAACACGCGCTACCGGCTGATTCATGCTGGCAGTTCACCATTCTTTTTATGCTAGAATTGTATCATGAAAAGAAAACGCCTATTGAGTAATTAGCAATTTTGTTATAGGGTGTTTTAAAATATGCACATTACTTTCTAGTCAGTAATTTTGTACATTCTGCGTGCGTCGTGTTTTAAGTAAATACGTTGTTAGAACGAAATCATTCGAACAATTAATTAATTAAATATTATTATGTTATGGAATTTCCAAGTTAATAGAACCCTATTTTACCCGAAGGTATATTAGGGCTGTAATTAAATCATACATATTACAGCCCTGTAGAAATAGTTACATAAAATATATACATAATTATGACATAAAATACACATATTACATTAAATGTTTATGACAATATAAATCATATTTATATTATACAAATACAAAGATATATAAGATAAAAAATATATAATATAGATAAAGTTAAAGGTAACGGTAAACGTAGCCTCTTCACATGCCACGAAGACACTTGGGGTCATGGAGGTAAAGTACCATGCTTCCATGACCTCGGCGTAGAATGAGGTGGTGTGGTTGGCACCACGCTACAACCGTCTTTACCCCAGGGAAATACCCGGTACTCAGTTTGGTGAAAGGCTGAGCGAACGTCGGGGCCGTTCTGGAAGTTTGGCAACGAGGAAGTCTCGTCACCACCCGGGATCAAACCCCAGACTTTCCAGATCGTAGCTATTTGCTCTACCAACTGAGCTAAAATATATAAAGCAGATAATAAAGAATAGGTAAATTAATTTAAAAAAAATATAGAAAGAAATAAAAAGAGAATAATATAGACGCAAATAAAATAAATAAATAAATAGAAAATAAATAAATAGATAAATAAATAAATTGTAAAAACAGTAAAAATTGTAAAATATTGCAAAAATTCTAAAAATCTGTAAAAATGTAATTGTAATATTGTAAAGTTTTGACTTTTTCCACATCTTAAAGCTTCATTGCTCATGTACGATCTATGGAATATAATAAATGAATGAAAAAAATGAAATGAAATACGTACATAAATACTTAAGTTATTAACTAATTAAAAATAAATAAATAAATCCGTAAATATATCAGTAAATAATTAAACAAGCAAGTAAGTGAAAAATAAACGTATAATTGAATAAATAAATAAATAAAAAATAAATAAATATATATATAAGTAAGTAAACAAATAAATAAATAAAATAAATAAATAGGTAAATAAATACGTACAGTAGATAACTGTGTAAGTAAACAACTAATTAAATAATAAATAAATGAATCCGTAAATATATCAGTAAATAATTAAACAAATAAATAAAGAAATTAATAAATAAATAAATAAGTACGTAAATAGATACAGTAAGTAAATAAATTAGTAAATAAATAAGAAATAAATTAATAAAAAAATTGCCAATAAGCAAGGAAATATTAAATAAAAAAATAAGTCAATAAATAGCTTAAGTAAACAAATCTCTGTGCAGATATAAATAGAACACTTAAGAGCAGTTCTTCGATGTCAGAGATGCTGAGGATGCGTATATTCTCGTGAAAAGTTTTTTTTTTTAATTCAGTATGGCTGGACATGGTCTTTATTTACTGTGTAATTAGAAATTAAAAATGCATGCAGTTACATTTTGTAGCATTGCTGCGTATCCCAGACCGAGCATTGGGACGTAAATCCACAACTGAATTATGATTGTTACATTCTTAATAACATAAAGAACGTCATCGTATATTGCAGGTTTTCGAAAAATTTGAGAAGAGAAGTTACGCGTAAAAATAATGTTGTTTTTCGTTTCAACTAAACTTCCACAGTTCTGCGAAGCTCTTACTTTTCTTTACACCCTTATCACAGGGGTAGGAATGTGTTAACGTTTGGGAGATAAGTGTGAATTTCGTCAGCATGGACGACTTGAAAAGAGGGAGGATCTATTAGATCCCTTACCAACAGCTTTCAACCCGTGACAAACCCCGAAACGTTGGATATTTTTATCTGATGACAATGTATAAAAAGTACACGCCATTTTATTCTGTTAATATGTACCAAAATTTTATGGTTCAAAATTTTAAACTTCCCATATCGTGGAGTGGTAATAAAAATTAAATTTCAATGATAATTTTAGGATTATTTTATATCCAACACTTCTGGAGAATTACATAAACAAGTTTACGTAAGTGGAGATAAAATGCTGTATTTTTATTCAGAAAAACTTCCTTTCTAAAGGGGCATTCCTAAAAGTAGATGGGCAAGTGTGTTAAAAATATTGCAGTGTGCGAAATGGCAATTTTGTTATATAAAGAATGGCTGAATAAAAATCTCGTTCAGTCACTAGTCACATTTTTATTCATCACCATTCGAATATAGAACACAACATTCTTAAAATGTACAAATTTTAGTTAGTTATGAAAAGTAAACTTCGGAATATCTATGATAAGACTTTCCTGTGTTAAATTTCAACGTACCTGTTTAAATGCTTCGACCTATTTATAGGTCATCTTCAGAACTGGACGTTGTTGGTCTTGGCGCCACTTGGTACACAGACTACTCAACATACCAATGAACCAACAAGATTTGATTACCCCCTTTGATTTGATTACCTGGTTGGGTTTTTCCGAGGTTTCCCCCACCGAAAAGGCAAATGCCGGGTAATATTTTGGCGAATCCTCGGTCCTCATTTCATCTCACTACATCTCGCCAAAATGTAAAAAAAAAAAAAAAAAATTGTACAACACTGTAAAAATTGTAGAAAATTACTAAATTGTAAAACTATAAAAATTTGTAAAAATTGTAATTGTAATATTGTAAAATGTTGACATGGTCCACATCTTAAAGCTTCATTGCTCATGTAAGATCTATGGAATAAAATAAATGAATGAATGAATGAATTACAACGAAGAGCTAAACACAATCAAATACATAGCACAAGAAAACGGATACAACCCCAACATAATAGACAACATAATACGTCAGACAAAACATAATCACAAAAAACATAAGAATACAACACAAACACAAGAACACAAAAAATACATCACACTAACACACGAAAACAAAAACAGACACAAGATTGCAACCTCATTCAAGAAATTAAATTACAACATCGCATACGGAACAAATAACACTGTACAAAAACATCTCAACACACAAACAAACAAATACAACCACACAGGCGTATACAAACTCAAATTTAACACCTGCAACAACTTCTACATAGGACAGACAGGCAGATCATTTCAAACACGTTACAAAGAACACATCACAGCCATAACAACTACAAAATACTTCCACATATGCAGAACATATCACAAATGCTAACCACACCCACAGAGACATCAACACAGACATGGAAATACTGCACATCCAACCAAAAAGCCAGAAACTAAACACACTAGAACAATATGAAATATACAGACACACAAAAACACACCCCAACAATATTCTCAACACACAACTCAATTTCAAAATACATACTCTTTAACTCTACACTATACCACAGGAACACACCCTCACAGGAAACAGAACAAGTGGCGCCAAGACCAACAACGACCAGTTCTGAGGATGACCCATAAATAGGTCGAAACATGTAAACAAGGTACGTTGAAATTTAACACAGGAAAGTATTATTGTAAGCATCGTATTAAGGTACGTTTCCAGAAGGCAGTGCTTGTGATTTTAATGGTTTCCATAGCAACAATTTAGAAACAAGATAAAGTGAGAATATACATTCGCAATTCTGTTGTTAAATTTGATTTAATTTTTTAATACAATGAGTAGTGATACTTTCTTTTTAGTTGATTATTTAACGAAGCTGTATCAACTACCAGATTATTTACCGTCGATTATATTCGTGATAGGGAGATGGTATTTTGCGAGATGAGGCCGAGGATTCGCCATAGATTACCTGACATTCACCTTACGGTTGAGGAAAACGTAGGGAAAAAACTAACCTTGACATCATTCCAAGTGGGAATCGAACCCACGCCAGAGCGCAACTTCAAATCTACAGGCAAGCTCCTGAGCCCGTGGCCATAGTGGTAGTGGAAAAGATAATATTGTTGCTAGTACCTCCGGAAATCCGATAGCAAGCAAATGCTACTTTCATTTGTTTATAATTATTACGTAAAGCGACCTTATCCTTTACGTTCAAGCTTGTTTTAAGCATAGACATTTAGTTGATAGTTTTTTTATTGTTTATTAAGGTAATAATATGTTGTACAATTTTTTTTTTCGTACTGCGAAGAAAAAAATACAATTTGTGAATAACATTTTTTATGTTTGAGGACTGCGAGGAAAATTATATTAATTATGATGAAATAGCCTGGGAATTTATAGTATAATAGAGTGAAATTAGATTCTATCCGGGAGTGGAACGTTTAGAGCCCGAGGCGAAGCCTAGGGTGATAATTTACACGGGCGCATAAAATCTGTTTACTCTCGTGTACTATACATTATTTTATCCATTACTGGTAGCCTATCTAAATGTAATTTTAAATTGTAGGCTTTTTCATTGTAATGTGTTGTTAGTGAATAAGTTATAAATGAATGAATGTGTGCATTTTATAGTTGCTAATTTCTGTTTATCTCTTTCTGTCTATTTAGTAATTGCAAACAAATTTATTTAGACTTATACCAACATAAAAATACAAATAAAGATATACTAAAATTTGCATTAAAATTTACAAATTATCACACTTAGTATTAAAAAGATTCACTAATATCGTAAAAAGACTTATCTATGAGCAAACCAAATGTAATTCTTTTACATTCAGTCTTGCTCTTACAAGCGAAATGGCGGGGAAATTTAGTAAATGCTTTTCGAACCATTATTTCAAAGTTATCTCAAGTATTAGCGATGAGGTATATTAAACAAATCTTTAAGTCTAGTTCGGCAATTGTGAAGGTCATTCTGCGTACCATACTTTGAAAGATTTGTACGAAATAATAATAATAATAATAATAATAATAATAATAATAATAATAATAATAATAATAATAGTAATACTAATAATAATAGTAATAATAATAATAATAATAATAGTAGTAGTAGTAATACTAATAATAATAATAGTAATACTAATAATAATAATAATAATAATAATAGTAATAGTAATACTGATACTAATAATAATAATAATAATAATAATAGTAATACTAATGATAATAGTAATGATAATAATAATAATAATAGTAATAGTAATACTTGCTTACTTACAAATGGCTTTTAAGGAACCCGAAGGTTCATTGCCGCCCTCACATAAGCCCGCCAGCGGTCCCTATCCTGTGCAAGATTAATCCAGTCTCTATCATCATACCCCACCTCCCACAAATCCCTTTTAATATTATCCTCCCATCTACGTCTCGGCCTCCCTAAAGGTCTTTTTCCCTCCGGTCTCCCAACTAACACTCTATATGCATTTCTGGATTCGCCAATACGAGCTACATGCCCTGCCCATCTCAAACGTCTGGATTTAATGTTCCTAATTATGTCAGGTGAAAAATAATAGTAATAGTAATACTAATAATAATAATAATAATAGTAATAGTAATACTAATAATAATAATAATAATAATAATAGTAATACTAATAATAATAGTAATAATAATAATAATAATAATAATAATGGTAATACTAATAATAATAATAATAGTAATAATAATAATAATAGTAATAATAATAATAATAATAGTAATACTAATAATAATAATAATAGTAATAATAATAATAATAATAATAGTAATAGTAATACTAATAATAATAATAATAATAATAATAATAATAATAGTAATAGTAATACTAATAATAATAATAGTAATAGTAATACTAATAATAATAATAATAATAATAGTAATAGTAATACTAATAATAATAGTAATAATAATAATAATAATAGTAATACTAATAATAATAGTAATAATAATAATAATAATAATAATAGTAATACTAATAATAATAATAGTAATAATAATAATAATAATAGTAATAATAATAATAATAATAATAGTAATACTAATAATAATAATAGTAATAATAATAGTACTAATAATAATAATAATAGTAATAGTAATACTAATAATAATAATAGTAATAGTAATACTAATAATAATAATAATAATAATACTAATAATAATAATAGTAATAGTAATACTAATAATAATAGTAATAATAATAATAATAATCCAAGCTATGTAAAGATTTGTGATGATTTTTTAAGGTTTCTTCTGCAGTTTGAACACTTTGTTAACATGGGTACTGTTCCCCCAAAGTGAAATTTCATATGTTGTAATGCTATTAAAATATGTGAAGTATGTCATCTTAAAATAATGTAAAGGGAAAAAAGCTTTCAAACTTTTCAATAAAAAAAATTTTAGTCAATTTTTCTTAGATGTCTTCAATATGGTGTTGTCAAGTAAGTTTCGAATCAACTACAATACCCAACATATTAAAATAACTATTTCCATTACGAGATTTAAAGAAAAGATAAATGATTTAGTTTTACTTTCGTTTAAAACAAGACCATTTGCATTAAATCATGTTTTTACTTCCGATTGATATAGTGATGATTCATTTACTGGTATGTTTAGATCCCTGTGATAAAAAAATAGTAGTATAATCAAGGTATAGTATTACTGTAGCATGTACATTATAATTTATATCGTTAATACGATAGAAAATAAAATTGGTCCAAGAACAGAACCTTGGGGTACGCCATACTGAACAGTTTTAATGTCTGATTTATTATCATTAATTCCAACACCAACAAGATATGAGTTCAATAACGAAAGTTATTTGTTTTGCTATAGAAATGTTTTCGTTGTCATGGAGAGCGTGATTAAAAAATAATAATAATTCACTACTGTGAATAAAGTCATTCTTTAGGTTGCTAAGGACTGTGAAAGAAAGATCAATTTAGATACCAGTCGTGGATAAAAATATTTTTAACACAAACTTTCAACTATTTGCTCCGATTGGCAATTGTTTTCAACTAGATGTCACAAGGCAACTGATCAATAAAGCAGTTCAAACAATACCAGATCTGCTTTTGAAAATGGTTGTTTTGGGTTGAGAAATGTACCTACAAGAAATAAATAAAATAAATTGCTTCAAAAACTACTTTATTTGTAACTATATGAAACAATTAAGAAATAAACATTTAATTGTAAAAATTTAATGGGTACCCAGATCTCCACTCTAATTCTTTATCACTGAGCTATACTGCCGCATGTTTCAGTATAAAGTTTCACTATTACAATGAGGAGGAATACAGCAGTAGAGAAGTTGGAAAAATTGTCACCGACGAACGGCTCTCTAAAAAATAGTCCACTTCGCACATGTTAAAAATGATATTATTTTGTTCGTAGGGTTGCTTCACTCGATCTGTGACCTCATTTTTTTTAGCTTTTTTTTATTTTCTCTTAACAAATGGTTAAAACAAACTTTACAATTACAAAATCAATATACAATAAAAAAAACGAGACTTTTAATAGATAATCTAGTCAAACTGAGTATTAACCCAAATTCAGAACTGATGTCCCTTGACATAGAAAACTTATATACAAATATCACACTTCAAGAAACTATAAATATTATCGAAGCAAAATTAATTAACCTTCAAATACCATTGAATAAATTCAACAAAAATTAAATCTAATAAATACTGTTACTTCACAAAATTACTTCACTTCGCTCAAAAATTATATAAACAGAATGTTGGCCTAGCACTGGGTAATCCATTATCTGGAATTCAAACCGATATCTTCCTACAAAACATAGAAGATAATACTATCAGTGATATCCTAAATAACCATAACATAAAAGACTTTCATTGATTTGTAGATGACACACTTATAATTTATGAAAATAAATCAATAGATAATACAATTGTACACTTGTTTAATAAATTACACGAAAGGCTAAAATTTACAGTAGAGTGTGAAATAAATTATTCCATAGCTTTGTTAGATATAAAATGACAATTTTTTTAATATATATTATGCTACAAGATCTTTTTTTTCAATATTATTTACGTTGTATTACAAATATCACAACTAATACATTTTTTGGTCAGTTTTATCATAATTTGTAAATTAACTGTATCCTCTGTTATTATTTTTTTTTAATTTTATATTATTATTATTATTATTATTATTATTATTATTATTATTATTATTTTATTATTTTTTTAATCTTAACCGACCCTTTTTGTGAAAAATAAACTCACATATATTTCTATTTTGGTAAAATTATAGTGCAATGGTAAACAAATACCCTTTTTTTAAACCTATTAAATACAGCCTCTCTTTGATAATGTAGTCGTCATCTCATCAGTTTAAAAAATACCAGTTTGTTGCAATTTTCGTAAGCACCAATACACTTAAAATAATATGACATATATGACACTTGTATTATACATAACTATGTATACTAGTACATTGAAAAGTTATCAATGCCTACCTGATGTTAGAATTGAAACTCAGAGCTCTCCAAGACTACTTTGCCGCATTGTTTTATAAAATAAAATAAAAACTATATTTGATATTATGATTTTAATGATATAAATTTAATGAAAAAATATTAAAATTCACTAATTTATTTGCTATTTTTCTCAATATTTGTAACAGAAGAAGAACGCTAGGTTACATTAATTTTATGTCAGACTATCTCGGGGAAACTCTTTCCTTCCTAACTATTCGCTCCTTCCGCTACGTCTGGCGCGTGTTCGAGAATAATTCTGAACTGCTTTCGCCAATCTCCTTTATTGCATCTATGAAATTCGTACACTACAATTAAATACGTTAAGCAAAACCATTCATTCATTCATAGTGTTCTGCCCAACGGTAGGTCTTTCACTGCAAACCCAGCTTTCTCCAGTCTTTCCTATTTTCTGCCATCCTCTTTGTCTCCGCATATGATCCATCTATGTATATAATTTGAACTGGTAATGGAAATTACGGGAAAACGGCTAAACGGATTTTAATGAGTGACCCCTCATTTTCATGCCTGGCATCCAAAGTTTTTCGGAAAAGTAGTAGTTTTCAGTGAAATGGCAATTTTCCTACATAATTTTCCTATTTTCCAAAATCCATCTGTTGTCAGTTTTGACAACTAATTTGATCGAATCACGGCCGACTTGATTGAATTTCAGAACAAAACACACACTACAATAAACAATAGGCTATTACACGAAGGCCATGACCTGCAGGATTGCCGACATATTTAGAGCTCAAATTCAATTTGTTATTAAAAACTGATTCTGCAGTGTATACTTTTCTGAGTACAGCTGTGTATTGGATATTAAAATCTACGAAACTTGAGGTGGTTTGATGACATTATTACCATTAGAAATTAAATATTATTATAGTTAATATCATGATGCGTCTATTCTTCATTAATTGTACATAATATTGATGCTATATTGATGACATGAAAGTGAAACGTTTTGAGGTTATGTAAGTAAATGTAGAGAATATCTTAATTTAGATCTTCATTTCTATAATTTACTGAGTGACTGCTATATATAACTACAAAACGTAAGTGAGATAATAATATTGTTATTAAAAATTAAATATTTTTATACTTATTAGCCCAGTGGGGTTGGGTCTTTTTCATATACTAAATGGCGATGTAGTGTAGATATTGACATGTGTCATTGTCTTCAGTATTGGCTCGAGAGAGCGCAAAAATTACAGTTCCTAAGGAAAGATCAAAAGATATTACTTACTGATAAAATAAGAGGCCTGGAAAATTTTGTAGTCTCTAGATCATTTCAGCAAGATCTCTTAGTAGGATAAAATTATTTTACGCTCTACATTTCAAGTTCTACATGCAGCAGTTATACGAAAATGCTATGGTTCGAAAGCTTAGCAAACCTGACATTTTTTTAACTTTTGCCTACAATCCACAATGACCCGAAATAGCTACTGCTATCGTCCTGACATTGATACTTGGGTTTTCGCGTTGAAACTCAAAAACTGAAGTTGGATAGATTCAAGAAAAAGTATTTGGTCTAAAAAATCCATTCAGAGGGAATATGTTTCATTATTATGGAAGCAAATAACTATCAAAAAGACAAGTATTCTTCATTGAAAATAAATCTGAAAAATTTTTATTTGAACGTCTAACGAACTTAGTTTGCAGCAGCATTTGCTGCACAAGCCACTAGTATATCTTAATGTCGCCTATCATCTGATATCTTCTTCTGTCCCGAACTCTTCTCCCGTTCACCATTCCTTCCAGTGCATCCTTCAGTAGAGAGTTTCTTCTCAATCAGTGACCCAATCAATTCATTTTCCTCTTTCTGATCAGTTCCAGCATCATTCTTTCTACATCCACTCTTTCCAACACAGCTTCATTTCTTATTCTGTCTGTCCACTTCACAAGCTCCATCTTTCTCCATATCCACATTTCAAATGCTTCTATTCGTTTCTCTTCACTTCGTCGGAATGTCCATGTTTCTGCCCTATTCAAGCCACATTCCATTGAAAGCACTTCACTAGTCTCTTGCTTAGTTCTTTCTCCAGAGGTCCGCAGAAGATGCTCCTTTTTATATTAAAAGTTTTCCTATACGATTGCTATCCTCCTTTTGACTTCTGGCAGTGACTATAATGAACCATGTCCAACATTAAACCGTCGCTATTAAAACATATTTGAAATGTTATTTGATTTGATTTTTATAGAAGTGTGAGAATTTAAACGATTTTATTATATATACAGGGTTATTCAGAAGATATCGTATATAGTTTTCTGAGGTGGTAGTACGAATATTTAGAGCCTGTATACTTTTAATATTTGTCTAGGTTAAATTAAATTACACATTAATATATTTATTACGACATTTCCGAATATTCTCATATCTCATGATGATATTGACTTTCGCCGTGCCTCTCGTGTTTTTCACGAGCGAGGAAATCCGTTCACTGAACTCGATAACAAATGAGATTTCGGTTAAACCAAAAATTGTAATGGACAAAGGTTACGTCATCGGTTACAAAAACAAAACTAAATCACGTTCTGAACCCAATGTTCATGATCCTTCACACACGTATTGAGACACATATTCAGGAGGCCATGATAATTATGTGTACTTTCTCATTGGCGAAACAATTGAAAATCAACTGGCTTTACGAACGAATGTTTCGCGATGTTGCAACATAATTTACTACAAATATCAGTTAGTACTAAATATAGTTTACATGTTTTTAAATTTATTTTGTGCGAGATCGTGCGTATTTGCTTGGTTTCCGCACAAAACCAATCCGCGGTAAGTCTAAAATTCCACATTCAGTATTCCCAACCTAACACACACAACAATTTCCCTCTTCTTACCGCTTAAGTGACATATTGGTTTTACTGCTTTAGGCTTTTAACATATTATTTTTAGAAACGTTCAATATAGTAATAATTATAAATTGGAAACTTACCACTGCAATTTCACCTAAATTGAACTGTTAATTATTGTTTTTAAATATTTGCAAAAATTAAGTAAACTCTACAATTCCACTAAAGTTACTACATTCGTGTTGCAAGTAACATTAAGGAAGCCGTTTGTTTTAAGTTCGCATTTATAGATTGGGGGGGGGGGAAACAGACGTATATCACGGCCTGCTGGAGTATAGCAAACACAGAAAACATTTTAAAGGAACAATGATGAAGATAGATATTTTTTAATAATTTCAAGAGAAAAAATTGTTCCGAGGCCGGGTATCGATCCCGGGACCTCTGGTTGAACGTACCAGCGCTCTGCCACTGAGCTACCCGGGAACTCCACCCGACATCGTCTCAACTTCTCCCTTTATATCCACACAACTCGCGTGGGCTGACGAAACGCCAGAGACCCACAACGAGTGCACACAATCTCTGTGTGACTTGGAATTGTGGTTTTCTGTTAACGTACTGTCGGGTGGAGTTCCCGGCTAGCTCAGTGGCAGAGCGCTGGTACGTTCAACTAGAGGTCCCGGGATCGATACCCGGCCCCAGAACAATTTTTCCCTTGAAATTATTCAAATCTGCTTTACAGGGAGCCTTACCTGAAAGATTAGATTTGCATAGATATTTTTGTTTTGCAAATTTGCCGTCATTGAACAGAAACCAAGATGGAGATTTCATTGCAACTAATCAGAAATTCCTCTTTCAGGTATGTAATAAACGATCTTCGCACAAAATAATGTACGATACACGAGCGGTATGTTTTCTTTCAATTCTCGGAAATTAAAAAATCTCAACTACGTTTCGCTTCTTCAAACTTTTCCTCGAACATGAAAACTTCAACATACCGCTCTTGTAACGCATATTACTATTACAGAACTTACATCAAAACCTATCTCTAGTTATTTGCTTATGTTCAGTTAAACATAACTTATAATTCATGCTGGTTACAATATTGACACCCTTTAGACATACGGTACATA
Organism: Periplaneta americana; assembly: GCF_040183065.1. NCBI lineage: Eukaryota > Metazoa > Arthropoda > Insecta > Blattodea > Blattidae > Periplaneta > Periplaneta americana. The sequence goes on along the minus strand of NC_091124.1, from coordinate 2,600,512 downwards.
GATAAAGGCTCCGGAAGTGATGTAGGGTAAGGAAATAACACGCAATAATTTACTAGATTGCTAGAGTGACGTCACAGCAGTGTTAAATGCTTTATCCGATCCACAAAGACAACACAGCCTCGTTCACGTGCGGATTTTTGCAGTTTGCTGGAGATTAGCGGGCTGGAAGCGATTTCAGCGGGGCTCTGACGTTCATTGATGACGAGTTATTGATTCATATTAGCGCTGGATGCAATTAGCGCGATATCCGGAGCCCCTTGAAACAAAAGACGTGACAAAACCGTCAGCGAGCGGCGCATAGAGTTAAGAAGCCCGGGCTCTAAAAATGAAGTAACATTTATCACATTACTGCATAGGGCTGACGTATCAGGCACTTTGTTAGCCGGGAGATCTGCAGCGTGTAGGCTGGATTACTGTGGATAGCAGTTTGAGGCTTGAAGATAATATTAGTGATTCATTTGTCACCCATCATAAGTTTCTGCGTTGCATTACATTTTAGGCTCAATAATCGTTAAATATACTACTATATATAATGATGCTGCTATTAATTCTGCTACTGTCACTACTGCTATCACTTCTATTACTGATATATTTACAAAAGGGAATTTCGAAGTTCATTAAGAGTCAGTTGTATAAAAAAAAATTAACTTCAGATTAAGACATCAAATTCTTCTTCAATTATACTTTACTGTGAATTTTTGGTCTAATAATAATAATAATAATAATAATAATAATAATAATAATAATAATAGTAATAATCGGTTAAGAGAGAAATTATATATGATATTCTTATTGATTTTGGTACTCCCAAGAAACTAGTTAGATTATTTAAAATGTGTCTCAGTGAAACGTACAGCAGAGTTCGTATAGGTCAGTTTCTGTCAGATGCGTTTCCAATTCACTGTGGGCTAAAGCATGGAGATGCACTATCACCTTTACTTTTTAACTTTGCTCTAGGGTATGCCATTAGGAAAGTCCAGGATAACAGAGAGGGTTTGGAATTGAACGGGTTACATCAGCTGCTTGTCTATGCGGATGACGTGAATATGTTAGGAGAAAATCCACAAACGATTAGGGAAAACACGGGAATTTTACTTGAAGCAAGTAAAGAGATAGGTTTGGAAGTAAATCCCGAAAAGACGAAGTATATGATTATGTCTCGTGACGAGAATATTGTACGAAATGGAAATATAAAAATTGGAAATTTATCCTTTGAAGAGGTGGAAATATTCAAATATCTTGGAGCAACAGTAACAAATATAAATGATACTCGGGAGGAAATTAAACACAGAATAAATATGAGAAATGCCTGTTATTATTCGGTTGAGAAGCTTTTATCATCCAGTCTGCTGTCAAAAAAATCTGAAAGTTAGAATTTATAAAACAGTTATATTACCGGTACCGGTTGTTCTATAAGATTGTGAAACTTGAACTTTCATTTTGAGAGAGGAATAGAGATTAAAGGTGTTTGAGAATAAGGTGCTTAGGAAAATATTTGGGGGTAAGAGGGATGAAGTTACAGGAGAATGGAGAAAGTTACACAACACAGAACTGCACGCATTATATTCTTCACCTGACATAATTAGGAACATTAAATCCAGACGTTTGAGATGGGCAGGGCATGTAGCACTTATGGGCGAATCCAGAAATGCATATAGAGTGTTAGTTGGGAGGCCGGAGGGAAAATGACCTTTGGGGAGGCCGAGACGTAGATGGGAAGATAATATTATAATGGATTTGAGGGAGGTGGGATATGATGTAGAGACTGGATTAATCTTGCTCAGGATAGGGACCAATGGCGGGCTTATGTGAGGGCGGCAATGAACCTCCGGGTTTCTTAAAAGCCAGTAAGCAATAATAACTGTAATAATAATTATAATGATGATAATAATAATAATAATAATAATAATAATAATAATAATAATAATAATAATAATAATAATAGTGTAAACTGTTTCAACTTTTTTGAGAATTAGTTAAAATATGCTCGAATTACAATACGTAACTTTGAAATATTATTATCTAACCTTAATGGAGTGAAATTTCTATTTTCTACATTTTTCAAGCTATGTCCTAGATTGTTTGTACCCATAATCATGGTGTAATAGATAATGATGTGGCGAAGGTTAATCTATGGTAAGGAATAACTTTTTGAGTTATTAACAAAAATACTGTTACAAATTTGCAACTTGAAAATGAAATATGTCGCTTAAGTTTTTAGTAAAATGTTTGAAATTTCATTGCAAAACCAGTGGCATATTTAGGAAAACATCAAGCGTTAGTTTTCCTATATCTTTACTAGAAAAGGGGGGGGGGAAATATTTTTATAACCACTGCATACCTAAAAACAGAAATTTTACATTGTTACTATATATACCTATTTCATGTTTTATTTTAAAAACTATTCATTTAGTCATAAAACTCATGTGATATTTGTTAACCACAGTGTATATAACATGCAGTAAAAATTTCATGTTCCTAGCATCAAAATTTTAGGAGCCTTTAGACTTCGAACCTGACGATATGTGGTGAAAAAAAAAAGTGCTTGTAAAATTTGCATGGAATTAAAGTTCAAGGATGCGCCCATTTTTATATTGCGTAATTTTTATGCTATGGAGCGTCGCAGAGCAACGAAACTTGCTCAACATATAAATAAGAAATTGCTAATTAGTTTTTTTGCAAAGAACGGAAAATGGGAATTTTGACTTAAAGTGACCTAAATTTCACCAGTCGTCAGCCCTCTTAACATAAAAAAGTATTTCACTTCTGGTAGTGTGGAAGAGAAGGCCTCATGGCCTTAACTCTACCAGAATAAATAAATAAATAAATGCATGAATGAATGAATGAGTGAATGAGTGAGTGAATGAATGAATGAGTGAATGAATGAATGAATGCATGAATGAATGAATGCATGAATGAATGAGTGAATGAATGAATGCATGAATGAATGAATGCATGAATGAATGAATGCATGAATGAATGAGTGAATGAATGAATGAGTGAATGAATGAAACAGACAAAACAATGACACAACTGTTTAAAATTATGATTCTTTCAAATGCTTGCCGGCCCGGATGGCTCAAGCGGTAGGGGCACGGCATGTCTCTATCGCTTTGGCCGAAAGTTTGTGGGTTCGAGTACCGCCTCGGGCATGGGTGTTGTGTTTGTATTAGTATAAGTAAAACAAAGGAAACAAATGGTAAACAGAAAACAAAGATAACTTTAGTAAACGGCCTCTGGCCGGTCTAAAAAAAATTGCCTTGATAAGTAACACAAAATAAATGCGTGTATTCATAATGGATTGGGGCATGAAACAAACAAAACAATGACATAAATCAACAATGACTCCTGACATGTCACATACAGTTGTTTCCTGGTGTGTGTCAAGGTAACATCTGATTTCAACAAGATGGTGCACCTCCACATAATGGTAGCAGAGTAATGGATTTTCTCAATCATATGTTCCCTGGTAGATGGATTGGAGCAAGAGGACACATTGAATAGCCAGCTAGATCACCTGACCTCAACCCATTGGATTTCTTCCTGTGGGGTTACTTAAAGTTCAGGGTGTATCGTGATAAACATAGGCTAACAGTATTGAAGATGTTAAATTAAGGATTAGTAATGATATGGAATTGATCACTCCTGAAACTGGGAGAAAGTCAATGGACTGGTTTCGTGATAGACTGAGGCATTGTTTGGCCGTGAATGGTTCTCATTTTGAACATTTGTTATAGTTTTAAACATTCTCTGAAACAGTTGTGTTATTGTTTTGTTTGTTTCATGGCCTACCCCATATGAATACACACATTTATTTTGTGTTATAATTATCAAAGCATTTGAAAGAACTATAACATTTACAAGAGAGTATTCATCATTTATGCTGAGTCAAACTTCTATTTGTATGTAAAATTTAATGGAGATTTCAAATATGTGAAATTTAATATAGGATGTTAATTTAAAAAAAGTGTTAATATTTCGCCACACTCTGTACATAAATCAGTACTTTTGTGAGATCACAGCCATACGTTTTTATTTAGATATCTCCAACAACTTTTGTTTTTGACATTTTTTCATAAAATTAATATGGTACACAAAGCTTTATTAGCAATATTCCATAATTAATTAACACACTGTATATTCAGAGCAGATCTTTTGCTTTTTTGGAAATCGTGTTATGTTTCTTTCAAGTGTTACATTTTATGTTACCCTGTTACATGTTTCGACCTGCTATTGGCCATCATCAGAACTGGTTGTTGCTGGTCTTGGCGCCTTTTGTTTTGTTTCCTGTGGGGGTGTGTTTGTGTAGTGTAATGTGGAGTCAAAGAGTATGTGTGTTCTGAAATTGAGTTGTGTGTTGAGAATTTCATTTGGATGTGTTTTCGTTTGTCTGTATATTTCTTATTGTTCTAGTGTGTTTAGTTTCTGGCTTCTTGGTTGGATGTGTAGAATTTCTATGTCTGTGTTGATGTCTCTGTATGTGTGGTTAGCATTTGTGATGTGTTCTGCATATGTGGAAGCATAAAATTTAACACGTGAAAGACACATAATACGATTTTCAAAGTGATATTGTATTGTATTGTATTTATTAACATTCCATGGTATTCATACATTGCTTACAGCTAGAATATGGAACAAGTCAAAAACTTAATACTATTATAAAGTCTTAATTTATAGTCACAGTCTAGATGACATATATATAGTCTACAGACGAGATTTACAATATAGTCTACTAGTACAACAGAAAGTTTTAGTATTAATTTCATGAAGTGTTGTTGAATGTCATGAATTCACCTACAGCAGCCGTGGCGAAAATGCGACTCACGATCACATTGTGGCTCGCAGTGCATTTCCCTCGCTTCCTACCTACAACCCCCACCCATTCACTCACTGGAGTCAAACTCCGTTCCATTTGTATTTGTCTCTGACCTGCGAGTGGCGTATCGTCGCAATGTCTCTCTCGAAACCAAGTACCTTTATAAAAACGAAAGTTTCAAGTAGGATGGGAGGACGCATTTTTTTGCTGGCAATATGATGAGAATATTAAATGTATGATTTGTTCACAAGTATTACGAGGAAAACGGTTGTATAACATAAAACGGCATTATAACTTACTACATATTACTGATGAAACATTAAAAGATTAAGTGTTATTATTATTATTATTATTATCATTATTATTATTATTATTATCATCATTATCATTATCATTATCATCATCATTATCACCATCATTATCATCATCATCTCTGTATGTCGATCCTTTTTCAGTAGATCTACGAAGAATGCGGTTAGATCTTCAATTTAAACTCACAGATTTACAATGTGATGTTAAATGAAAGCTAGATGTAAAGACTTGACAAATGTTGAACTTTTCAAATCTTTGCCAAAAAAATAAAAATATTTGAAGCTTCATTCTTTCGCTTGCTCTGTTGAAGCCATGTTCGCTACAACTTACGTTTGTGAAAAATTATTTTCAACAATGAAAATAGTAAAAACCAAATTTAGATCACGACTGACAGACAAATACCTTCGTGATCAACTACGACTGGCAGTAAGTGACATAATTCCTGATTTTGAAACTTTGTCGCAGAGACATTCTGAAGACAGTTAATTTCAGGTTGTGATATTGTGTCCTATGTTTTCTTATTCATTTCTTTCTTCCTTACACGTACTAAACATTAGTTTGTAGCCTTGTACTGTATAAAATTATATGTAAGTGCTTGACGTAAGGAAAATGAAAATCCGTTAATAAGTCAGACAGTTGCTTCATTTCCCCTTCGGGTGTCCGCCTCCCTCCATAGGTGCTATGCACGTTGCAGCTTACACAGTGGCTCGGCGCACGATGGCATTTTCGCCACCGCTGACCTACAGAATAGAAAGTTTGAGAAATTAGGTACTTCTTCAATTTGGCCCTAAATAATCTTATGTTTTGAGTTTCATTTTTTATATCGATAGGAAGGCTATTAAAATTTTTTACTGTCATATAACGCACTCCTTTTTGATAGCACGATAGACTTGCCGATGGAGTATGAAAGTCATTTTTTGACGTGTATTTATGCTATGAACTGTTGAATTAGTTACAAAGTTTTCACGATTACATACGAGGAAGATTATTAATGAAAAGATATACTGACAAGCCATGGGCATTATTTGTAGTTTTTTTGAAAATAGCCCTACACGATTCCCTAGATTTGGCACCTACTATTATTCTAATTACTCTTTTTTGTAATAGAAATATATTGTTACTATCTGTGGAATTTCCCCAGAATATTATTCCAAAACTCATTACCGAGTGGAAGTATGCAAAGTATATTGTTTTTAAGGTATTGATATTTACTATCTTTTGCATAGATCTAATAGCAAAACAAGCTGAATTTAGTTTGGGGGTAATTTCTTTAATATGATTTTTCCAATTTAACACATTATCGATTTTTAAGCCAAGAAATTTGGTTGTTTAACGCACTCCTTTTTGATGGCACGATAGACTTGCCGATGGAGTATGAAAGTCATTTTTTGACGTGTTATATAGTGTTAAAAGTTGTGTGATCGAGATGTATTTTGATTTTTGTTCTCATTTCGAAGTTTATTACACATAATTTAAAGAGTGGCGATGATTAGTGAGGAATTGCTGTTAAATTTATCAATTTATATCTCTGGGTGCCCCGTGGTTGAGAAAATACATTAAATTGCAGAATTATGGTTGAATGTAGACAATTTTCTAAGAAACTGCGTATAGCAGGTTGAACCAGGAATCTTTTCCTCTTTTTTATGCGTATTTTTATGTGCCCTTTTCGGTGTATTGTTTATGGCATATAATCCCTGAACTGCGATATAACGATGACATCCGACTGATACGTCCACTTCATCGGGTGTTCCTATGGGTCAGTTTGGCAATTGCCACAGCCATGGACTTATCAGCGGCGGTTGTGTGCCGGAGGGCAATCCACCTTCGTAGCGTTCGTCCGCTTTTTTGCAGCGGTCAGACCGGCAAGAGGAATCAATACGGCCGTGCTTGTATGTCCCCAACTTTGCATACCATCTGCAATTCACAAATGTTTCATCGGCACTACAGTATCAGCCAAGCGACTTCCAGCTTGTCTGTACAAAGTTGCTTCCAACCCTGTTTCAACACGGTATTCAGAAATATCAGTACCTGGCTTCTACAACCTCGACGTTCCATTCTGGAGACCGGGGGTGGAGTCCCGTCAGGCCAAAGTTGAATTTGTTATGAACAGAAAAGGTATACTTGCGTCCTCTACCATCATAGCTTCCAGACACAGTCACATTGTAGTCACCCAGAAACAAAATTTGGGCCTCCTGAATTTTTAAAATTTCAATTATAACATACTGCGCATGCTCAGTAACTCAGGAAGCCCCAATTTTGTTTCTGGGTCTGTACATAACATTTCATTATTTATCATCAATATAATCGTGACCTTAATTTCAGACTCTCTAACATTGCCCAATCAAAATCTTAAACATTATCATTACTTTTAACGTACAATTTATTATTATTTATCAGTGTCACCATCATTATTTGAATATTTATTGCTTTTATCTTCGACATTCTCATTTTCATATTCATTATAATGTTATTATCAACATTTTCTTGATTACCGTCAACACTAACTTTTCTTCAGCGTTGGTATCATCATCTTTTTCTTCAACATGATTTTTCTAACCTTTGTTACATTTATTAACTTCTTCAGTGTTGGCATAATAAGTTTTAAAACATCATTTGCTTGTCACCTTTGTCATTTTTATGTTGAAGATCACCTTCTTCTTCATTGCTGGCATCATAATCTTTATCTTCAACCTAATTTCTGATCTTATCCTTTGTTTCATTTAACATCAACTTCTTCATTGTTGGCATCATAATCTTCATCTTTAACCTTATTTCTCACCTTATCCTTTGTTTCATTCAACATCAACTTCTTCATTGTTGGCATCAAAATCTTCATCTTCAACATCATTTCTCACATTATCCTTTGTTTCATTCAACATCAACTTCTTCATTGTTGGCATCATAATCTTCATCTTCAACCTCATTTCTGATCTTATCCTTTCTTTCATTCAACATCAACTTCTTCATTGTTGGCATCATAATCTTCATCTTCAACATCATTTCTGATCTTATCCTTTGTTTCATTCAACATCAACTTCTTCATTGTTGGCATCATAATCTTCATCTTCAACATCATTTCTGATCTTATCCTTTCTTTCATTCAACATCAACTTCTTCATTGTTGGCATCATAATCTTCATCTTCAACATCATTTCTGATCTTATCCTTTCTTTCATTCAACATCAACTTCTTCATTGTTGGCATCATAATCTTCATCTTCAACATCATTTCTGATCTTATCCTTTGTTTCATTCAACATCAACTTCTTCATTGTTGGCATCATAATCTTCATCTTCAACATCATTTCTGATCTTATCCTTTCTTTCATTCAACATCAACTTCTTCATTGTTGGCATCATAATCTTCATCTTCAACCTCATTTCTGATCTTATCCTTTCTTTCATTCAACATCAACTTCTTCATTGTTGCCATCATAATCTTCATCTTCAACATCATTTCTGATCTTATCCTTTGTTTCATTCAACATCAACTTCTTCATTGTTGGCATCATAATCTTCATCTTCAACATCATTTCTCACCTCATCCTTTGTTTCATTCAACATCAACTTCTTCATTGTTGGCATCATAATCTTCATCTTCAACATCATTTCTCACCTTATCCTTTGTTTCATTCAACATCAACTTCTTCATTGTTGGCATCATAATCTTCATCTTCAACCTCATTTCTCACCTTATCCTTTGTTTCATTCAACATCAACTTCTTCATTGTTGGCATCAAAATCTTCATCTTCAACATCATTTCTCACCTTATCCTTTGTTTCATTCAACATCAACTTCTTCATTGTTGGCATCATAATCTTCATCTTCAACATCATTTTTCACCTTATCGTTTGTTTCATTCAACATCAACTTCTTCATTGTTGGCATCATAATCTTCATCTTCAACATCATTTCTGATCTTATCCTTTGTTTCATTCAACATCAACTTCTTCATTGTTGGCATCATAATCTTCATCTTCAACATCATTTCTCACCTCATCCTTTGTTTCATTAAACATCAACTTCTTCATTGTTGGCATCACGATCTTCATCTTCAACATCATTTCTCACCTTATCCTTTGTTTCATTCAACATCAACTTCTTCATCGTTGGCATCATAATCTTCATCTTCAACATCATTTCTCACCTTATCCTTTGTTTCATTCAACATCAACTTCTTCATTGTTGGCATCATAATCTTCATCTTCAACCTCATTTCTGATCTTATCCTTTGTTTCATTCAACATCAACTTCTTCATTGTTGGCATCATAATCTTCATCTTCAACATCATTTCTCACCTCATCCTTTGTTTCATTAAACATCAACTTCTTCATTGTTGGCATCATGATCTTCATCTTCAACATCATTTCTCACCTTATCCTTTGTTTCATTCAACATCAACTTCTTCATCGTTGGCATCATAATCTTCATCTTCAACATCATTTTTCACCTTATCGTTTGTTTCATTCAACATCAACTTCTTCATTGTTGGCATCATAATCTTCATCTTCAACATCATTTCTCACCTTATCCTTTGTTTCATTTAACATCAACTTCTTCATTGTTGGCATCATAATCTTAATCTTCAACATCATTTCTCACCTCATCCTTTGTTTCATTCAACATCAACTTCTTCGGTGTTGGCATAATAATTTTTACGTTCAATATCATTTTTTTGTCATCATAATCACTGTTATGTTCAACATCAACCACTTCGTCAGTATTGACCTCGTCATCTTTATCTTCAACATGATTTTCTTGTCACCTTAATCGTTGTTGCATTGAATATCAACCTCTTCTTCAGTACTGGCATCAACATTGTCATCTGTGCAACATCATTATCTTATTACTTTAATAAATCGTTATCTTGAACATCAACCTTTTCTACAGTGTTTGGTATCATCATCTTCTTTGTCTTCAACATAAATTTTCTTCTTTCTTCGATCATTGTTACCTTCAAGTCAACCTTATCTTCAGTGTTGGTGTCTTGAACATCATATGAACTTAATCATTGTTAATTAAACATTAACTTCTTCAGCGTTGACATCATATTTATCATCAACACAATTTTCCTTCTTCTTCTTTTCTTCTTCTTCTTCTTCTTCTTCTTCTTCTTCCACCTTAGTTTATCCTCTCACTATTAGGTTTGTTTTACATGAACCACGCCACCCGGGCCTTACAGGGCCGCGACCTGTCGGGAGGGGAATTACTCTATGGATCACATACATACTTTTTTGACCACACAAGGACATGGAGGTCCTCCCCGGATGAGGGATCAGCTCAGTGCCAGGGCCGCCTCCGATACAACAGAAACATTTAAGACATTACACAGCATTCACTCACACATATGAAAGGATTAAGGGAAGGATCGCCGTCCATGGCCGGACTTTCAAGAGGTACAATCCCGGTATTTGCCTGGAAATAACTGACGAAACCATAAAAAAACCTCAGTTAGGATTGCCGGCCCCTGGGATCGAACCCCGGACCTCCCGAATTCAAGGCCAGCCCTCTACCACGCCGCTCGGTATAATAACAATAAATACATTGCATATTAAGGATAAAACTGACAAGTGTTTAGCAAACAACCCCATGAACTAGAACGTGGTTCTTTAATTACTTATATTTTAATTTTAATATTGTCCGAGTTTCTGACTTGGTCACTTGACTTTCAATTTTATTTTCCGACACAGACAAGCAACATTCTCATTGAAGCAGATAAAAAAAATGTTTTTTCCTTCCACCATATTAAATTTCTTCCACTCGACCGCAATTACGAGGACCATAGAGAAAATGGGTTTCCCTGGGGCCGTTTACAGTAATAAAACACAATTTAAGGCACAGATTTTTTTGGAACTGATGTAGCAAATGTTGAGGTATTTTTCAACATATTCCCCACCGGAATTGAGATATTTGGCATATCGTGGTATCAACAGAGATGTGTAGACGGCTGTCGCATGTTGGTTCCGATCCCAGGCGGCAGACTTCTACAACACAGGGTATACAAAAGTTGATACCACGGTAAGATAAATGTATCATTTCAATGTTGAAAATTATTTCAACAATTGCTGTATCTGTTTCAATAAATCTTTTCATGAAATTGTGTTTTCTTTATGTAAACGGCCTCAGGGAAACTTACTTTTTGGAGGGCCTTCGTAATTGCGCTGGAGTGGCCAAAATTTGTATAAGCACTTGTTTGGACATTATTAACATGGTGAAAGAAAAAAATAACTTTATCAGTCTGTCCTCATGAACATGTTTGCTTGTCAGTGGTGGGACTTTTGTACGTACAGCGCAGTCTGTGATATTACGCTAGAAATTCTGCGATATTATTGATTGGCTATGTGAATTAATTAATACTACAGGTCATATTTGAAAGCTGAATAGCATTTGTTTAATTTAACACCATACTCGGTTAAGAGAGAAGTTTTATATGATATCCTTATTGAATTTGGTATTCCCAAGAAACTAGTTCGATTAATTAAAATGTGTCTCAGTGAAACGTACAGCAGAGTTCGTATAGGTCAGTTTCTGTCAGATACGTTTCCAATTCACTGTGGGCTGAAGCAAGGAGATGCACTATCACCTTTACTTTTTAACTTTGCTCTAGAGTATGCCATTAGGAAAGTCCAGGATAACAGAGAGGGTTTGGAATTGAACGGGTTACATCAGCTGCTTGTCTATGCGGATGATGTGAATATGTTAGGAGAAAATCCACAAACGATTAGGAAAAACACGGGAATTTTACTGGAAGCAAGTAAAGAGATAGGTTTGGAAGTAAATCCCGAAAAGACAAAGTACCATGATTATGTCTCGTGACCAGAATATTGTACGAAATGGAAATATAAAAATTGGAAATTTATCTTTTGAAGAGGTGGAGAAGTTCAAATATCTGGGAGCAACAGTAACAAATATAAATGATACTCGGGAGGAAATTAAACACAGAATAAATATGGGAAATGCCTGTTATTATTCGGTTGAGAAGCTTTTATCATCCAGTCTGCTGTCAAAAATTCTGAAAGTTAGAATTTATAAAACAGTTATATTACCGGTTGTTCTTTATGGTTGTGAAACTTGGACTCTCATTTTAAGAGAGGAACATAGGTTAAGGGTGTTTGAGAATAAGGTACTTAGGATAATATTTGGGGCTAAGAGGGATGAAGTTACAGGAGAATGGAGAAAGTTACACAACACAGAACTGCACGCATTGTATTCTTCACCTGACATAATTAGGAACATTAAATCCAGACGTTTGAGATGGGCAGGGCATGTAGCACGTATGGGCGAATCCAGAAATGCATATAGAGTGTTAGTTGGGAAGCCGAAGGGAAAAAAACATTTAGGGAGGCCGAGACGTAGATGGGAAGATAATATGAAAATGGATTTGAGGGAGGTGGGATATGATGATAGAGACTGGATTAATCTTGCTCAGGATAGCGACCGATGGCGGGCTTATGTGAGGGCGACAATAAACCTCCGGGTTCCTTAAAAGCCAGTAAGTAAGTAAGTACACTTAATATACATTTTAAAGTGTTTGGTGGTTACTTCTGTAATACATCGAGAGTGTGTCCGTTTTTAAGCTTTAAACCATTTTTATTAAATTCATCCATATTCGCTTACACATGACAAAGTCTCTCTCATGGAGTAACATAATATTTTTCACAGTCTATTTAAGATGTATATTGCTACGTTTTCTTGCTTGCTTACTTACTTACAAATGGCTTTTAAGGAACCCGGAGGTTCATTGCCGCCCTCACATAAGCCCGCCATTGGTCCCTATCCTGAGCAAGATTAATCCATTCTCTACCATCATATCCCACTTCCCTCAAATCCATTTTAATATTATCCTCCCATCTACGTCTCGGCATCCCCAAACGCTACGTTTTCTTCTTTACAAAAATATCGTCATGATTTGCCTTCAACGTGAAACGTTTGTGCGCTTTATATTCGAGAAAGCTGGTTAATACCGTGACGTCATTCAATACAGTAGGCTTTGAATGACTGGAATTTTGACGTGTTTAGCGAGGTGTAGGTTCGAAGCCAGCCACCCGTGATAAAATATAGGCCTAACAGAAAAGAAAGTAATTTGACGATATAAAGAATTCGTTATTATACATACACAAATGATTGTGATTAATAAACGCGGGTAGTAGAAAGACAGAAATAGTTAATTTAACATAGTTCAAATGTAAATTACTTAATTGTAGCATTACTTTCCAAATGAAAACACTTCTAAAAATGGCATCATATTGATATGTGAATCGTTTCGACTATCAATTGCATTGTTGTCTGCAGACTAGGCCTCCTGGAGTGAGGAAGCGATTATGAAGTAGTTAACGAGAAGGCTCCGCCTTGTTAAATTTAAATGCGGGGAGTATGAAGACAGAAATGAAAAGGAATATCAAACTTTTATTTCAAATCCCAAACATTCTTACAATCCCCAACCATGCTCACAATAACAATCACGAACAGCATGAACGTTTCAAGCAATATTATGAGGAATCGGAAACTGAGGCGGAAATTTGCGGGTTCAAATCTGTCTCAGGACGGTAGATTTTTAAGACCCATAAAAACTCCATATCTGATAATGGTCTCCAGGCAAAATTCTCTCCTAATTTTGAATTCCTGTACTGAATTTTTCTTCAGTTGAATGCGTTGTTCTTTTTTAATTGGTTATTTTACGACGTTTCATCTTATGCTAAGATTATGTAGCGTCTGAATGAGATGAAAGTGGCATTGCCAGCGAAATTAGTCCAGGGTTCAGCGCCGAAAGTTACCCATAATTTTCTTTTAATGGGTTGAGGGGAAACAAAGGTAACACCTCAACCAGGTAACTTGTCTCAACCAGGATTTGAACCCGGGCCCGCTCGTTGCACGAACAGGCGTGCTAACTGTTACTCCACGACCAGCGGTGGACGAGTTTTTGTTAAATGAAATACTATTGGTAATTGTACCAGAACAATGGAAGGAGTCCATAATCGTACCTATTTTTAAGAAGGGGGCAAGACTACCTGTAGTAACTTTCGAGGAATATCACTTTTGTTGACGTCGTACAAAATTTTGTCCAATAATCTTTTGAGAAGATTAACTCCGTATGTAGTTGAAATTATTGGGGATCATCAGTGTGGTTTTAGGCGTAATAGATCAACTATTGATCAGATATTTTCTATTCGACAGATAATGGAGAAAAAATGGGAGTATAAGGGTACAGTACATCAGTTATTCATAGATTTCAGAAAGGCATATGACTCGGTTAAGAAAGAAGATTTACATATATAATATTCTTATTGAATTTGGTATTCCCAAGACACTAGTTCGATTAATTAAAATGTGTCTTAGTGAAACTTATAGCAGAGTCCGTATAGGCCAGTTTCTATCTGATGCTTTTCCAGTTCTCTGCGGGCTAAAGCAGGAAGATGCACTATCATCTTTACTTTTTAACTTTGCTCTAGAATATGCCATTAGAAAAGTTCAGGATAACAGAGAGGGTTTGGAATTGAACGGGTTACATCAGCTGCTTGTCTATGCAGATGACGTGAATATGTTAGGAGAAAATCCACAAACGATTAGGGAAAACACGGAAATTCCAGTTGAAGCAAGTAAAGCAATAGGGTTGGAAGTAAATCCAGAAAAGACAAAGTATATGATTATGTCTCGTGACGAGGATATTGTACGAAATGGAAATATAAAAGTTGGAGGTTTATCTTTCGAAGAGGTGGAAAAATTCAAATATCTTGGAGCAACAGTAACAAATATAAATGACACTCGGGAGGAAATTAAACGCAGAATAAATATGGGAAATGCGTGTTATTATTCGGTTGAGAAGCTTTTGTCATCTAGTCTTCTGTCAAAAAATCTGAAAGTTAGAATTTATAAAACACTGATGTTGTGTATGGTTGTGAAACCTGGACTATCACTTTGACAGACGAACAGAGATTGAGGGTTTTTGAGAAAAAGGTTCTTAGGAAAATATTTGGGTCTAAAAGGGATGAAGTTACAGGAGAATGGAGAAAGTTACACAACGCAGAGCTGCACGCATTGTATCCTTCACCTGTCATAAGTAGGAACATTAAATCCAGACGTTTGAGATGGGCAGGACATGTAGCACGTATGGGCGAATCCAGAAATGCATATAGAGTGTTAGTTGGGAGGCCAGACGGGAAAAGACCTTTGGGGAGGCCGAGACGTAGATGGGAAAATAATATTAAAATGGATTTGAGGGATGTGGGATATGATGGTAGAGAATGGATTAATCTTGCTCAGGATAGGGACCAATGGCGGGCTTATGTGAGGGCGGCAATGAACCTCCGGGTTCCTTAAAAGCCAGTAAGTAAGTAAGTAAGTAAGTAAGTAAGTAAGTAAGTAAGTAATAGAGTCAGCAGACATTATTGGCAGATAACAGATTTTGTTTTATCCAGTATCTACGAGGCAGTTTATACTATGTAACCCCGAGATATTGACTGTTTCTGACGTGACGCAAAAAATATATCTAGCATCATATTCAACACCGCCAAAAAAAATGAAATTCTATATACCACTGTCACCATCAGTGCTATAAAGTAACTTTAAATAGATAGTATTGATGAAATTACATTGTATATATTGAGAGGAAACACGAATACTCTGAAAAGAAACCTGTTTGTTCAATCAACGCAGAGTATCGAACCTGAATCCCATGAACGCCCTCGCTCCAGCACTGAAATATCGCAGCAAAAACCGCCACTGTTACCAGAAAGCCGATCTTTGCACATATGTTAATAGAATGAATGAGAAACTAGCTAAAGCATGCTGTCGGTATCCTAGCAACGTTTTGCTTTTCTTTTGTTTTAGTATTTTGCGGTGTGATGTTGTTTTGTTACCTGATAAAGGACTAATAATTCAGAAATGTGTCAATATGTACCGCTTGTTGAAATTATTCGATTTCTGTGGGTTGCCGCAAGGCTGTTTATATATTTTGTGCGAGCGTGTTATTTTTAAATAGATTTCCTGATGTTTTATTGTGACATGACGTGCCACGAAATTACAGTCAAAATGTTTTGTGGTCATGTTGCCAATATTGTTTGCCTGCCGGTTTCAGATTTCCACCTCCTTTATTAGTCTTTAGAATGTCTGTGCAAATTGTAAATTTTTCGTAAGTTGACTTTTTATAACATTATTATTTTATTATTATTATTATTATTATTATTATTATTATTATTATTATTATTATTATTATTATTATTATTATTTACTTACTGGCTTTTAAGGAACCCAGAGATTCATTGCCGCCCTCACATAAGCCCGCCATCGGTCCCTATCCTGAGCAAGATTAATCCAGTCTCTATCATCATATCCCACCTCCCCCAAATCCATTTTAATATAATTTATCCTCCCATTTACGTCTCGGCCTCACCAAAGGTCTTTTTCCCTCCGACCTCCCAACTAACACTCTATATGCATTTCTGGATTCGCCAATACATGCTACATGCCCTGCCCATCTCAAACGTCTGGATTTATTGTTCCTAATTATGTCAGGTGAAGAATACAATGCGTGCAGTTCTGTGTTGTGTAACTTTCTCCATTCTCCTGTAACTTCATCCCTCTTAGCCCCAAATATTTTTCTAAGAACCTTACTCTCAAACACCCTTAATCTCTGTTCCTCTCTCAAAGTGAGGGTCCAAGTTTCACAACCATACAGAACAACCGGTAATATAACTGTTTTATAAATTCTAACTTTCAGATTTTTTGACAGCAGACTGGATGATAAAAGCTTCTCAACCGAATAATAACAGGCATTTCCCATATTTATTCTGTGTTTAATTTCCTCCCGAGTGTCATTTATATTTGTTACTGTTGCTCCAAGGTATTTGAACTTCTTCACCTCTTCAAAAGATAAATTTCCAATTTTTATATTTCCATTTTGTACAATATTCTCGTCACGAGACATAATCATATACTTTGTTTTTTCGGAGTTTACTTCCAAACCTATCTCTTTACTTGCTTCCAGTAAAATTCCCGTGTTTTCCCTAATCGTTTGTGGATTTCCTCCTAACATATTCACGTCATCCGCATAGATAAGCATTATTATTATTATTATTATTATTATTATTATTATTATTATTATTATTATTATTATTTTCGTTCTGCAAAGGAATTTTTCAATGTTACATTTGTTCGGATCAAATTTCTGCATATTTAAAGGACAATACTAAAATTCTTTCAATATTTATCACAATACACTGCTCTCTTGGACCGTTTAAGCACATTGGGAATAAATGAATGGTTTTCACAAAAACACGCTATGAAATGTTTCATATAAAAGAATTTTTTATCTCAAAAAAAAAAAAGCAAAAACGAGCAAAATTATGTTAAACTTTTTTGTTTTAAATATCTATAAGAATAACCCCCTGAAATTAATGGCATTACTTATTGACATTACATACATACATACATACATACATACATACATACATACATACATACATACATACATACATACATACATACATACATGCAGCAATAGTTGTGCCCTGAGATTTGGCAACGTCGCTATCAGATTGCAGGATGGACTTGGATGCTTAATCCAGCGTGGAGAGATGGGTGGTGGTGGTGGGGGAGAGCTCAGGTTGGGGGCCGTGCAGAAGTGGCCGAGGTGGTACGGCTATTGACAGGCAATCACGTGGGCAAAAACTCCCGGCGTATCACTACACGGCCTGCTAGCCGAGACGGCTTGGCTTCATAACGAGTTCCCACTAAACAGATATAGGGCTTCAATCCCCGACAAACGCCGCGAGATTAACCACTTAAGAGCAGTTCAGCGTACCGGGTTGAAAGCACCGCCGGTGCCTCGCCACGTAGGTTCGTTCTCCGGGAACATCTGCGAGTTTTACTTGTGTAAGACGGATTTTACGAAAGTGACACATCTTTTCCTTATACATTTTACGTCTTTCTTAACATTTCTGCTCCTGTAGCATCTTGTGAATGATACTACTGTTTATAAATTAATTTTCTTCAACTGTTATTGAAAAGACAAACAAATGAAACCGAAAAAACAGGCTAAGGTCCGCTATCATGATTACAAACAGCCCGAAAATAAAAAAAAAAAAAAAAAATATATATATATATATATATATATATATATATATATATTCAAATTTATTTACAAATTGTAACTGTTTAGTAGGGGAGAGTCGGGTAGTATCGGACATCGGGTAATATCGGACAGTGAGTTTATTTCATCTACCACACGATGATAGTACCTGATTGACATGGTTACGTTTCTGTGATGTCGCATAGAGAAACGTAACCACGTCATTCAAGTACTACCATATGGTGGTAGATGAAAGAAATGCACTGTCCGATATTACCCGATGTCCGATACTACCCGACTCTCCCCTAAATTTGTAACTCACATATTTAAGAATGAAATAAAGTGATCATATTTATATTACAAGAAGTTAATATTAAGACTGACACAGGTTTCAAAGTGTCGGAATAATATTACTGTGTTCAGACACATTCCCTTCAAATCTGGATATATTTATAACCTTAATTAAATTCTTCAAATGGGTTAAAATGTACGTCAAATGCTTCACATTGATACTTCCCTAACGTTAGCTGTCGTCCCTTGCAGTCTCCAGCATTGAAGGCATCGACTGAATTAGCGACAAAAATGGAAATCATTGTTTATTTAGGTCTTAAAATCAATTTATTTTACCAAGTGTTTTCCAATGCAAGTTACGTAATCCCTGGAATTAGTAAGAACATTATGCGCAACGATTCTTCAAGTTGAGAGCAATTAGGTTTATATTGTTTATGATAACTTTAATTTCTACACTAAAAAAATTATGTCATTTGATATATATAATTTTGTGGTAAATTTACTCCTACATTCTGAATATGAACAAAATCCGTCCAATAGTTTAGTAGAAATCGCTGTACACAGAAAGACTAGTACTAAAATTATTATATTTCATGTACATCATTCCCTGATAAATTGACTCGTAGATACTGAATACGAACAAAATCCGTCCAATAGTTTAGTAGAAATCGCTGTACACAGACAGACTAGTACTAAAATTATTATATTTCATGTACATCATTCCCTGATAAATTGACCCGTAGATACTGAATATGATCAAAATCCGTCCAATAGTTTAGTAGAAATCGCTGTACACAGACAGACTAGTACTAATATTATTATATTTCATGTACATCATTCCCTGATAAATTGACCCGTAGATACTGAATATGATCAAAATCCGTCCAATAGTTTAGTAGAAATCGCTGTACACAGACAGACTAGTACTAAAATTATTATATTTCATGTACATCATTCCCTGATAAATTGACTCGTAGATACTGAATATGATCAAAATCCGTCCAATAGTTTAGTAGAAATCGCTGTACACAGACAGACTAGTACTAAAATTATTATATTTCATGTACATCATTCCCTGATAAATTTACTCCTAGATTCTGAATATGAACAAAATCCGTCCAATAGTTTAGTAGAAATCGCTGTACACAGACAAACTAGTACTAAAATTATTATATTTCATATACATCATTCCCTGATAAATTGACTCGTAGATACTGAATATGAACAAAATCCGTCCAATAATTTAGTAGAAATCGCTGTACACAGACAGACTAGTACTAAAATTATTATATTTCATGCACATGATTCCCTGATAAATTGACTCGTAGATACTGAATATGAACAAAATCCGTCCAATAGTTTAGTAGAAATCGCTGTACACAGACAGACTAGTACTAAAATTATTATATTGCATGTACATCATTCCCTGATAAATTGACTCGTAGATACTGAATATGAACAAAATCCGTCCAATAGTATAGTAGAAATCGCTGTACACAGACAGACTAGTACTAAAATTATTATATTGCATGTACATGATTCCCTGATAAATTGACTCGTAGATACTGAATATGAACAAAATCCGTCCAATAGTATAGTAGAAATCGCTGTACACAGACAGACTAGTACTAAAATTATTATATTTCATGCACATGATTCCCTGATAAATTGACTCGTAGATACTGAATATGAACAAAATCCGTCCAATAGTATAGTAGAAATCGCTGTACACAGACAGACTAGTACTAAAATTATTATATTGCATGTACATGATTCCCTGATAAATTGACTCGTAGATACTGAATATGAACAAAATCCGTCCAATAGTTTAGTAGAAATCGCTGTACACAGACAGACTAGTACTAAAATTATTATATTGCATGTACATGATTCCCTGATAAATTGACTCGTAGATACTGAATATGAACAAAATCCGTCCAATAGTATAGTAGAAATCGCTGTACACAGACAGACTAGTACTAAAATTATTATATTTCATGTACATCATTCCCTGATAAATTGACTCGTAGATACTGAATATGAACAAAATCCGTCCAATAGTTTAGTAGAAATCGCTGTACACAGACAGACTAGTACTAAAATTATTATATTTCATGTACATCATTCCCTGATAAATTGACTCGTAGATACTGAATATGAACAAAATCCGTCCAATAGTTTACTAGAAATCGCTGTACACAGACAGACTAGTACTAAAATTATATTTTATGTATCTAGGCTAATAAGAACGAACTCTTCGTATGTGAAAATGTACTATTATTATTACCAACTGTAAGATGCCCTTTATTTAAAATTTCAAGTGAGGTCAGGTGTTATTTGATGACACCCGTTTTTTGTGTGGTATTTGATTTGTTCTCACCTCTGTACAGCTTTTCGGTGAACCTCTTTCGACAGATCGCGTTTTTGTGTAGATGAAAAATGTCAAGCGGGTCTTGACAGTGCTGGCTTCAATCCATTGTTGCATTGTTGCCAACTGTGTGACGCTATTAGATCCAGCCCGCCAATAGCTGAAAGCTACGCTTTTATAATTGATCAGGTCTCTCGCCGGGAATGCAATTGACGGGACGTTAGCACTTCCACCCGATGATATGCAGATCAATAACGAATATGGCGGACTCTTCTTTATTTAACGTCCCATTACAACACCCGAGCCATTCAGTCCTGGGAGGTAATGAGATGGGAATGGAACAGCAGCATGGAGGGGACGAAGAAATCCCCTCTTTATCACGTCGAATTATTTTTAGAAATGCATGATCCTGATTTCTTTGTGAATTCTAAACCATGTGCTTAACGATGCTGTATCAACTAGTAGGGTACATGGCGTCGATGGAATTTGTTTTTTTTTATCGTAGTAGTAGTATTTGTATTCGACAAATAATGGAGAAAAATTGGGAGTATCAGACTACAGTGTATCAGTTATTCATAGATATCCAAAAGGCATATGACTCGGTTAAGAGAGAAGTTTTATATGATATTCTTATTGAATTTGGTATTCCCAAGAAACTAGTTCGATTATTTAAAATGTATCTCAGTGAAACGTACAGCAGAGTTCGTATAGGTCAGTTTCTGTCAGATGCGTTTCCAATTCACTGCGGGCTAAAGCAAGGAGATGCACTATCATCTTTACTTTTTAACTTTGCTCTAGAGTATGCCATTAGGAAAGTCCAGGATAACAGACAGGGTTTGGAATTGAACGGGTTACATCAGCTGCTTTCCATGCGGATGACGTGAATATGTTAGGAGAAAATCCACAAAAGATTAGGAAAAACACGGGAATTTTACTGGAAGCAAGTAAAGAGCTAGGTTTGGAAGTAAATTCCGAAAAGACAAAGTATATGATTATGTCTCGTGACGAGAATATTGTACGAAATGGAAATATAAAAATTTGAAATTAATCTTTTGAAGAGGTGGAGAAGTTCAAATATCTGGGAGCAACAGTAACAAATATAAATGATACTCGGGAGGAAATTAAACACAGAATAAATATGGGAAATGCCTGTTATTATTCGGTTGAGAAGCTTTTATCATCAGTCTGCTGTGAAAAAATCTGAAAGTTAGAATTTATAAACAGTTATATTACCGGTTGTTCTTTATGGTTGTGAAACTTGACTCTCACTTTAAGAGAGGAACATAGGTTAAGGGTGTTTGAGAATAGGTGCTTAGGAAAATATTTGGGGCTAAGAAGGATGAAGTTACAGGAGAATGGAGAAAGTTACACAACGCAGAACTGCACGCATTGTATTCTTCACCCGACATAATAGGAACATTAAATCCAGACGTTTGAGATGGGCAGGGCATGTAGAACGAATGGGCGAATCCAGAAATGCATGTAGAGTGTTAGATGGGAGGCCGGAGGGAGAAAGACCTTTGGGGAAGCCGAGACGTAGATGGGGAGATAATATAAAATAGACTTGAGGGATGTGGGATATGATGATAGAGACTGGATTAATCTTGCTCAGGATAGGGACCGATGGCGGGCTTATGTAATTACAATTGATATAAATAAATAAATAAATAAATAAATAAATAAATAAATAAATAAATAAATATTCTAATTAATAAACAATTATATTCGTACACAAACAGGGTGACTAATAAATGCGGGAAACATAAAGACAGAAAATAGTTCAATTAACAGTCTAATTCTAATGTTAATTAATTGTGGTATTATTTCCAAATGAATCCAATTCTCTATAATGATCCATTATTATTCATTACAATTTCAAAACAACTCACTGGCGTCATATTGATGTGTGAATCTTTTCGACTATCAATTGCATTGTTGTCTGTAGACTAGGCCTCCTGGAGTGAGGAAGCGATTATGAAGTAGTTAAGAGGAAGACGCCTCCTTGATTAGGTGAGATCAGAGCCCCTATATTACGAACGTTAAATAATAATTTATAAGTAACTTCATCTCAGAAAACATTGCAAATAATCTCTATGAAAGCTTCACTGCTTTTTCTTTATCATAAAAGTGTTGAGCTCTTTTATTAGGTGTATTTTGAGAAAATAATTGGCCCTAAGTTTCTATTTTTTGTGACCTACAAATTTTAAGAAAAGAAAAATGAAATTACATTAATATTTATGCACAAAGGTTTTCATCATATGGCTTGAAACTAGATCTCGTCATGGATGTGATACTGTAGATAAGCTGTAAAAATTTCTTGCTTGATTCTGTAGATCTGGAATTAACATTGAAGACTCTCAAAATATTTCTTCAACAATAGCTTCTCAGAAAACATACATTAACAGTAGATCTCTCTATGAGTAAGTGCTGCAAACTTTATGGAACCAAACAGTACGTATTACCGAGTCAAGACCACGTAAATTCAATATCCATAAAACTTGATAGATAGATAGATAGATAGATAGATAGATAGATAGATAGATAGATAGATAGATAGATAGATAGATAGATAGATAGATAGATAGATAGATAGATAGATAGATAGATAGATAGATAGATAGATAGGTAGGTAGGTAGGTAGGTAGGTAGGTAGGTAGGTAGGTAGGTAGGTAGGTAGGTAGGTAGGTAGGTAGGTAGGTAGGTAGGTAGGTAGGTAGGTAGGTAGGTAGGTAGGTAGGTAGGTAGGTAGGTAGGTAGGTAGGTAGGTAGGTAGGTAGGTAGGTAGGTAGGTAGGTAGGTAGGTAGGTAGGTAGGTAGGTAGGTAGGTAGGTAGGTAGGTAGGTAGGTAGGTAGGTAGGTAGGTAGGTAGGTAGGTAGGTAGGTAGGTAGGTAGGTAGGTAGGTAGGTAGGTAGGTAGGTAGGTAGGTAGGTAGGTAGGTAGGTAGGTAGGTAGGTAGGTAGGTAGGTAGGTAGGTAGGTAGGTAGGTAGGTAGGTAGGTAGGTAGGTAGGTAGGTAGGTAGGTAGGTAGGTAGGTAGGTAGGTAGGTAGGTAGGTAGGTAGGTAGGTAGGTAGGTAGGTAGGTAGGTAGGTAGGTAGGTAGGTAGGTAGGTAGGTAGGTAGGTAGGTAGGTAGGTAGGTAGGTAGGTAGGTAGGTAGGTAGGTAGGTAGGTAGGTAGGTAGGTAGGTAGGTAGGTAGGTAGGTAGGTAGGTAGGTAGGTAGGTAGGTAGGTAGGTAGGTAGGTAGGTAGGTAGGTAGGTAGGTAGGTAGGTAGGTAGGTAGGTAGGTAGGTAGGTAGGTAGGTAGGTAGGTAGGTAGGTAGGTAGGTAGGTAGGTAGGTAGGTAGGTAGGTAGGTAGGTAGGTAGGTAGGTAGGTAGGTAGGTAGGTAGGTAGGTAGGTAGGTAGGTAGGTAGGTAGGTAGGTAGGTAGGTAGGTAGGTAGGTAGGTAGGTAGGTAGGTAGGTAGGTAGGTAGGTAGGTAGATAGATAGATAGATAGATAGATAGATAGATAGATAGATAGATAGATAGATAGATAGATAGATAGATAGATAGATAGATAGATAGATAGATAGATAGATAGATAGATAGGTAGATAGGTAGATAGGTAGATAGGTAGATAGATAGGTAGGTAGGTAGATAGATAGATAGATAGATAGATAGATAGGTAGATAGATAGATAGATAGGTAGATAGATGTATAGATAGGTAGATAGATGTATAGATAGGTAGATAGATGTATAGATAGGTAGATAGATGTATAGATAGGTAGATAGATGTATAGATAGGTAGATAGATAGATAGATAGGTAGATAGATAGATAGATGTATAGATAGATAGATGTATAGATAGATAGATGTATAGATAGATAGATAGATAGATAGATAGATAGATAGATGTATAGATAGATAGATGTATAGATAGATAGATAGATGTATAGATAGATAGATAGATGTATAGATAGATAGATAGATGTATAGATAGATAGATAGATAGATGTATAGATAGATAGATAGATAGATAGATAGATAGATAGGTGCATTTATTGATGCATAATAAATTATAAAAACTCATTATATACAAGATCCTTCGCATGAGCTCGTACGGCCATTCTTGCTGTAGCTATGCACAGTTTGAGTCTCCAAAACGAAACTAATACCTACTAATAATAAAATAGTAAAACAATAGTTATTATTATTACTACCGTTATCATTGATTACCACTATTATATCTAATCTAACTTTATACCAAATTTCACAAAAATAATACAAATAAAATAAAAGGGAGATATGAAAAACACACACGAACAGTGACACACACACACACACACAAACACACACACACACACATATATATACAGTATACACAATTCAATTTCTTGTTGAAGCTGCACCAAATAATCCAAATAATAAATATAAAGGTAATACAGTATATAAATAAAAATATACACACGCAATAAAATACAAAAGACACAGTAAATACAAAAAAAAAAGAACATTATCCCCTAATTATATCATTCGCTCAATGTTAATATTACTCATTGCAACACTAATAAATCTTTCCCTTATCCATCGGCTCCCTCCCCCTCGGCCAATTGCCCCCTCACCTGACGAACCTTAGCCATAAATTTTCCCACACTGTCACAGGATTTAACGTTATTTAATACAGCGTATGTCGCCAAGTGCCCCCTGCTAGATGTAATGAAGGACTCTGGCAGGAATCGTTTCCTCAGAGCTTCTGTGGCTTCACACTCCGACAAAATGTGGTGTGATGTCTCGCCTCTACCGCAAAGAGGACATATTCTCGCCCCCTCTTCGTTGACGATTTTAAGTGCCCTCCAGGCTCCTAGACGAAACCAGATTAAACCCAGTCTACCTTCTCTGGTCCCTCCATAGAGATATAATTCGGTCCCCCAATTTGTTTTGATCATCGATTGGGTCTCCAGAGCAACCTTATCCCTACATTTCCCTTCTGTTATTTGCCTGTCTATATCCTTCAGGCGTTTCTTGACTTTCCGCCAGACATTTCGCTTGTTCCTGCAATCTTCCGCGATTATGAATCCCATGCCTATTTCCTCCAACCCTCTGCTTAATCTTCCTGCCCAAGTTACTTGGTCTCTCCTCTCGAGTTGCTCCCTATAATTTGTAAAATACAGTCTGATCCGTTTGGGTATGGATAATATTAATTTATTATTATAAAGCTATTATTATAGAAGGAAATATTTCTTGCTGGTTATATTATGATTGAAAGATGGCAGTTTCCATATATGACAATCAACAATGCATAATCTGAAAGGACAAATGAAAATCGTGGATGACTAAAATGGCTACTACAAATCAACAGCGGGCACAATGTGTTCTTTGGTATTCTAAATTTGAGGGTGTTAAAAGAGTTCAAAGGGAACTTCGACGAGAGTACGGTGTACGTAATGTACCTAAATACGATTTCATAATGTTGTGGTATCGAACATTTGTAGAAACAGGTTCTGTGTTAAAAAAAACATGCAGGAGGTCGCAGGCGAAACCCAGTACGAAAAGCAGCTATCTCTTGGCATTGTCCCCAAACTCCCCAGATCTAACCCCTCCTGATTTCTTCGTGTGGGGTTTTGTTAAAGACATTGTCTATTCACAGAAACCCAGGAACATTGATGATCTGAGAGTAAAAGTTACTCAAGCTTTTCAACAAATCACCCCTCTTATGTTACAACGGACATGGGCTGAATTGGATCACCGTTATGAGTTGTGCAGGGTGCGCAATGGGGGTCATGTTGAGCTCTGAGGGATCTCCCATCTTTCAGTGTTGTATGGACAAAGTTTCAACAAATAAAGATCAGTAGTAAATGTTTTACGGTGTTTTTATTTTATCCATACCCAAACGGAAGTCGACCTGGTTGGCGAGATGGGATAAAGCGCTGGCCTTCTATGCCCAAGGTTGCGGGTTCGATCCTGAGCCAGGTCGATGGTATTTAAGTGTGCTTAAATGTGACAGGCTCATGTCAGTTGATTTACTGGCATGTAAAAGAACTCCTGCGGGACAAAATTCCGGCACATCCGGCGACGCTGATATAACATCTGCAGTTGCTAGCGTCGTTAAATAAAACATAACATTTTTTTTAACATTTCTACATCACCCTGTATTTTCCTTTTGAAAATAAAACTTTAGAATATTTAAATTTTGAGACATATCTATGCCTTACACCAGACATGTCAATTGATGCCCACAGGAGCAAGCGCGCGCTTTAGAGTCCAGGAGAGCCTGAGCGTTTTACAGCGGAAAGGAAAGAGACAGACGAAAGAGGTGATATATGCCGCTTGGTCGAGCTATATTCAGGGATGGCCAGCACTGATTCAAAGGATAAAGGGAAGAGAACTTATTAAAACTGTATCTATGTTAATTTCTAGATTTTCCTGAGAAGTATAAGTGCATTATAAGAATGTAAGTTTTAATTTTAATGCTCATTTTTGACAAGTTTGATTTTTTTATTCAAAAGAAATATTTTCTCAACTTTTCGTATAGAAAATGTAAGTTTTAATTTTAATGCTCATTTTGACAAGTTTGATTTTTTTATTCAAAAGAAATATTTTCTCAACTTTTCGTATAGAAAAGTGAAATTTTCAGGTATAGGCCTATTTATTTAGTAGCCTTACAGAATGTTTTCGTAAATCTAATATACCGTATATACGTATTACTGAAGATAGTGAATTGAAAATTTTGAAAATATTCGCATGGAAATTGTTTGTAAGGAAATGAATTAACAAAGAACCTACTGTTACATCATAAGCAAAAGATACGTGCCCATGTGTTGTAAAAATGTCAGGTCTATAGCTTCAGCAGATTTCGAAAACATAATTTAATATTCTGAGGATAGGAAGTAGCTCACAAATATCACCTTAAAAGCATAATGCGATAAGAGTTTTGTTATGTAATATTAGTTACACTTAAAACAGATACAGTACCTAGGTAACTTTGCTTTGTACTGTAATATTGTTTTGATTAGTTTATTGATTACTTTTGTAAGGCTAAATATACCATCAATATAAATTCCAACTTATCATGTCATACTCACTCTTTTTTGGAATATCATTTTCTTTATGAATGATGTGTTTCATCCACTTAATACAGTATAATATTATACTACTATGGAATTTAAGTGAATATTCCTTCTTAACTCTCTATTATGTTATTAAGATTTAAAACACAAGTGCAATATTAAGAAATCAGTGTTAGTACTTTTGTTTTACAGACAATATAGATAATATTAAACAGAAAGAAGCCATATAAAAATAACGACATAAAATTTCACTTGCCGTTTGAAGTTTGTGCACCACTGTTTTCTTAATCCAACAGGTTGCTTATTCATATACACAACCCTTCCTCTTTCCATACTTAGCGCTTGCTGCCCCCGCACGACGTCAAGGTCAGAAAAATGCGCTTGCTTTGACATCACTGCCTTACACTAATAACAAACACATATTTCTAAAAAATACTTTTTCATTGGAAAATCCAGTTAGCCCGAAATGGCTGTAGGCCTAAAGTGGTCCATGTTTTCATTCTACTCCATTTTACGAAACAAATACTTTGTTTGCTAGATGGGCGTGCGTCGTTCACTTAAAAACTGCAGTAATTCTTAATCGTATAGCCTCATGGGAGAAAGTACGGTCCTTAGTTTCGTCTTCTTGATGTATCGTACTTCAGAATTCAGGATCATCATCATTAAGAAAGTTATCATCAAGTTGGACTTCTTCTCGCGTGTAATTCTCAACAGTCCCTCTCGCAAGCAGCGATATCCTGTAGCATTTATTCCCGGCACATCCCCCCGTTAAGTGGACTCTCGACAGTTGGCTGACCACATCTTAAAGTACGTCAAAAGTCCAGCTCTATTTTTCGTATCCTTCCGGTATTGGCGCGTGGGGTCGTGATCGGAATGAAATCTCGAGGTGGTCTCAAGGGTCTGCCCTGACTCGGCAGAAATGTGGGAGAAGAAAAAACATTGGCGGGCAGATCTATACAGCCGACGTCAAGAGCTTTCACTCTCATCAGGGCCGTACTGGTGCTAAGTACAGAAATGTGTCCAAGAGTTGGGGCAAGACCTGTGAAAACACTTATTATTGCCACCGGCGTAGCTCAGCCATCAGAGGCGCTCGGGCGTGGGTTCGATTCCCGCTGATTACATGGTTGGGGTTTTTCAGAGAATTTCCTTAACGGTAAGGCGAATGTCAGGTAATCTATTGCGAATATTTGACCCCATCTCGCGAAATACTATGTCGCTATCATCAATTCCGTTGACGCTAAATGACCCAGTAGAAGATAATAAATAAATACAGATACAGAATAAAATCCTAAAACTGCTGTGTATGAAAAAACATTCATGTTACAACATATTCCAATCTTATGAATCCATGCTGGTTGAATTCAATGTGCCATCTCTAAGTAATCGCAGGATAAGAGGACAACAAATGTATTTGTTCAAAACCATAAATGGTTTAATAGACAACCCTGATCTTCTACAGCTAATTAGTTTCAATATTGGTAAATCAAATTTGAGAAAGCGATCTCTCTTTTATTTACAGACAACAAAAACACTATCTCATAAAATGTCTCCACTTTTATTAATGCTTCGAACTTACAATCATGTATCAAATAAACAGGATTTAGACTTTTCGTTATCGTACAATATGTACAAGAAAAAGTTATGTAAAGCATTACTTGAAACACATGTTCTGTGTTGGTGAGTTTTTTAATAAATGAATTGAGCCTATTGGGCCTGCTGTGTAGTGCTGTATATTGAATTTATTAACATGGTGTTGTATTTGCTCTGCAATTTGCCGATTATAGCTACGCCTACATTTTGCATTTTTGGCTCTGATGTCTGTACTTGGCTCTTTTTGATTTGTTTTTATTTGGTGTTTTTCATTTATACCTGTATCTGTGTCTTTTATTTAGGTGGTATCTATTTGTTGTTTTTCCTTCTCTTTTCCATTTTTAATTTGTAATTACACTTGTATCTGTTTTATCTCTTTTTTCGTGTTGTATGCAATTCTATGTTTTTTTATCTGTACTGTCTATTGTAATTGGGGCTTTGCCCTGTTATGGACATAAATAGATAAATAAATAAATAAATAAATAAATAGATAAATAAATAAATAAATAAATAGATAAATAAATGAATAAATAAATAAATAAATAGATAAATAAATAAATAACTAAATGAATAAATAAATAAATAAATAAATAGATAAATAAATAAATATATATATATAAATAGATAAATAGATAAATAGATAAATAAATAAGTGAATAAATGAATAAATAAATAAATAAATAAATAGATAAATAAGTGAATAAATGAATAAATAAATAAATAAATAGATAAATAAATGAATGAATAAACAAATAAATGAATGAATAAATAAATAAATAATTGAATAAATAAATAAATAGATAAATAGATAAATAAATAAATGAATAAATAAATAGATAAATAGATAAATAGATAAATAAATGAATAAATAAATAAATAAATAGATCAATAGATAAATAGATAAATAAATGAATAAATAAATAAATAAATAAATAGATAAATAGGTAAATAAATGAATAAATAAATAGATAAATAAATAAATAAATAAATAAATAGATAAATAGATAAATAAATGAATAAATATATGAATAAATAAATAAATAAATAAATAAATAGATAAATAGATAAATAAATGAATAAATAAATAGATAAATAAATAAATAAATAAATAGATAAATAAATGAATAAATAAATAAATAAATAGATAAATAGATAAATAAATAAATAAATGAATAAATAAATAAATAAATAGATAAATAAATAAATGAATAAATAAATAAATAAATAGATAAATAGATAAATAAATAAATAAATAAATAAATAAATAAATAATAAATAAATAAATATATAAATAAATAAATATATATATATATATAAATAGATAAATAGATAAAAAAATAAGTGAATAAATGAATAAATAAATAAATAAATAGATAAATAAATAAATGAATGAATAAATAAATAAATGAATGAATAAATAAATAAATAAATAATTGAATAAATAAATAAATAGATAAATAGATCAATAAATAAATGAATAAATAAATAAATAAATAGATAAATAGATAAATAAATGAATAAATAAATAAATAAATAGATAGATAGATAAATAAATGATTGATTAAATAAATAAATGAATAAATAAATAAATAAATAAATAGATCAATAGATAAATAGATAAATAAATGAATAAATAAATAAATACATAGATCAATAGATAAATAAATGAATAAATAAATAGATAAATAAATAAATAAATAGATAGATAGATAAATAAATAAATAAATAAATAAATAGATAAATAGATAAATGAATGAATAAATAAATAAATAGATAAATAGATAAATAAATGAATGAATAAATGAATAAATAAATAAATAAATAAATAAACAAATAAATAAATAGATAAATAAATAAATAAATAAATAAATAAATAAATAAACAAATAAATGAATAAATGAATAAATAAATAAATAAATAGATAAATAGAAAAATAAATAAATAAATGAATAAATAAATAAATAGATAAATAAAATAAAATAAATAAATAAATAGATAAATAAATGAATAAATGAATAAATAAATAAATAAATAAATAAATAGAAAAATAAATGAATAAATAAATAAATAGATAAATAAATGAATAAATAAATAAATAAATAGATAAATAGATAAATAAATAAATAAATAAAGAAATAAATAAATAAATAAATGAATAAATAAATAAATAAATAAATAAATAAATAAAGTGTCACTAAATAACCAAACAAAAAAAAAAGTAAAAATGTACATACAGTATAAATGCGTATCTTAGTTGAAAACACGGTGAAGTACATTTTCTTCGAAAGTGGGGTTAAGAGCTATTCTTATGGAAAATTGTACGTAGGATCCAAATTTGCTACTATTTTCTGTCAAAAGCGTTCAGAAATATGTTAAATTATACTTTAAAAACAAGCCTTCGTTATAAAGACGGCCTCTCCTAAGCATATGTATGACAATAGCGGCCAACTCAGAGGCTTGAATTGGGTCATATGACTGAGAAGGTTGTTGTGGGAGATGGGAGAGTATGTTAACAATATTGATTTCTTTTTGTTCTGTGCAACAATGTTGAAAAGTAATAATTTTACTTTCAAAGCGTCAGTGAATTTCTGCAGTGTTTTCTATTTATTATGTTGGAAGTTTTTTCAAATCAATTTCATGTGGTTGCACTAATACAATATACATTCCTTAAAATAAATCTGTTTCAGTTTATTCTTAAAGAGATAAAACATACTGAAACCTTGAGTCACTCTGTTTCCGTATTCAAAGACATGGGGTGTGCTTCATTTACGTTACAAAAACAGCCACCCTCTATTCTTTGTTACAAAGCTGACAAAGTCCATTTCTATTTTTAAGTTATCTCATTATATATGAAAAATGAAATATTTAAATGAAGCAAAATTCTAAGCTGGCAAAATACTGTAGAAAAAAAATCAACTACCTGAGTTGGCTTAAACAAACTAAAACAATTTCTGGCCTCTACTGAAAAATTTTTGACAAATTCACATGGCCGTCTTTGTAAATAGGTTACTCAAGTCACTTAAGTGGGGTGGTATACCATTGGCCTATAAAAATTAAGTGAAATTAATTTTTTATATCTCAGCTACTATAAAAGCTACATAGCTTTTCATGCCTAATATACATACAATACACTTTATAAAACACTGTTCGGCATATTAAAATAGCTAATAATGACCTATAATAATAATAATAATAATAATAATAATAATAATAATAATAATAATAATAATAATAATAATAAAATATTTTCTTATATTTTACTTAGCAGAGTTAAGGCCTCGTAGATACTGAATATGAACAAAATCCGTCCAATAGTTCAGTAGAAATCGCTGTACACAGACAGACTAGTACTAAAATTATTATATTTCATGTACATCATTCCCTGATAAATTGACTCGTAGATACTGAATATGAACAAAATCCGTCCAATAGTTCAGTAGAAATCGCTGTACACAGACAGACTAGTACTAAAATTATTATATTTCATGTACATCATTCCCTGATAAATTGACTCGTAGATACTGAATATGAACAAAATCCGTCCAATAGTTTAGTAGAAATCGCTGTACACAGACTAGTACCAAAATTATTATATTTCATGTACATCATTCCCTGATAAATTGACTCGTAGATACTGAATATGAACAAAATCCGTCCAATAGTTTAGTAGAAATCGCTGTACACAGACAGACTAGTACTAAAATTATTATATTTCATGTACATCATTCCCTGATAAATTGACTCGTAGATACTGAATATGAACAAAATCCGTCCAATAGTTTAGTAGAAATCGCTGTACACAGACAGACTAGTACTAAAATTATTATATTTCATGTACATCATTCCCTGATAAATTGACTCGTAGATACTGAATATGAACAAAATCCGTCCAATAGTTTAGTAGAAATCGCTGTACACAGACAGACTAGTACTAAAATTATTATATTTCATGTACATCATTCCCTGATAAATTGACTCGTAGATACTGAATATGAACAAAATCCGTCCAATAGTTTAGTAGAAATCGCTGTACACAGACAGACTAGCACTAAAATTACTATATTTCATGTACATCATTCCCTGATAAATTGACTCGTAGATACTGAATATGAACAAAATCCGTCCAATAGTTTAGTAGAAATCGCTGTACACAGACAGACTAGTACTAAAATTATTATATTTCATGTACATCATTCCCTGATAAATTGACTCGTAGATGCTGAATATGAACAAAATCCGTCCAATAGTTTAGTAGAAATCGCTGTACACAGACAGACTAGTACTAAAATTATTATATTTCATGTACATCATTCCCTGATAAATTGACTTGTAGATACTGAATATGAACAAAATCCGTCCAATAGTTTAGTAGAAATCGCTGTACACAGACAGACTAGTACTAAAATTATTATATTTCATGTACATCATTCCCTGATAAATTGACTCGTAGATACTGAATATGAACAAAATCCGTCCAATAGTTTAGTAGAAATCGCTGTACACAGACAGACTAGTACTAAAATTATTATATTTCATGTACATAATTCCCTGATAAATTGACTCGTAGATGCTGAATATGAACAAAATCCGTCCAATAGTTTAGTAGAAATCGCTGTACACAGACAGACTAGTACTAAAATTATTATATTTCATGTACATCATTCCCTGATAAATTGACTCGTAGATACTGAATATGAACAAAATCCGTCCAATAGTTTAGTAGAAATCGCTGTACACAGACAGACTAGTACTAAAATTATTATATTTCATGTACATCATTCCCTGATAAATTGACTCGTAGATGCTGAATATGAACAAAATCCGTCCAATAGTTTAGTAGAAATCGCTGTACACAGACAGACTAGTACTAAAATTATTATATTTCATGTACATCATTCCCTGATAAATTGACTCGTAGATACTGAATATGAACAAAATCCGTCCAATAGTTTAGTAGAAATCGCTGTACACAGACAGACTAGTACTAAAATTATTATATTTCATGTACATCATTCCCTGATAAATTGACTCGTAGATACTGAATATGAACAAAATCCGTCCAATAGTTTAGTAGAAATCGCTGTACACAGACAGACTAGTACTAAAATTATTATATTTCATGTACATCATTCCCTGATAAATTGACTCGTAGATACTGAATATGAACAAAATCCGTCCAATAGTTTAGTAGAAATCGCTGTACACAGACAGACTAGTACTAAAATTAATATATTTCATGTACATCATTCCCTGATAAATTGACTCGTAGATACTGAATATGAACAAAATCCGTCCAATGGTTTAGTAGAAATCGCTGTACACAGACAGACTAGTACTAAAATTATTTATATATTTTATATACATCATTCCTGAAAAACTGCAACATTATAGTCAGAAACAAAAGACAATTCTAAAATTTTGTTTGTTTTAAAAATGCTAATTATGGAGCATAAAAGTGAGATTGTAGCGTTCTGTGTTTAAGGATAGTAACTGTTCCTCAAGGCAGAGACGAAATTGACTTTCAGTTTTTTTCATTTCTAAGAATGACGATTTTCCTAAGAGTTTTTGGGAGGAAATAAATAAAGTCCAGGGTTAATAACTATGCATGCATTTAAAACTTTACACCAATTGGTCATGTGAATATACACAAACGGAAAGAATTTTATAGGGCCGTGGCAGTTGCTATGGTGAATATCTGGCATTAATTTAAAGTCTAAGCGGAAGCCAAGTGTTTTATGAATACTAACGTGAACTCTCTCAGTTCCCCAGATATGCTTCTTTTCATGGCCGTGTAGAGACTCGTAAAAGAAAATTGTGAGTGCAATGCGCATTATTATCAATAAAAAGGGAAAGAAAAACAGCAAATTACAGATTAATATCGACAGCAATGTTCTTTCGGAAGTGTATCTTACATCTCGTAAAAGCAAGATAAATATTGAATCAATAAACTACATTATACACTCAGGAATTGTTAAATAAAAGTTGAGTAAAAAAATAATAAAAACTGTATTTTATTTCGCCGTCCATGGTCTAGCAGTTGCAATGTTTACGGTTAGAGCTGAGGGTCAAGAGTTCAAACCCTGCCCTAGGTGATATGTTTTAAAGACGATAACAATGCTTAGCAAGATTTTGTTCAGAGGGTTGTCAGCTTGTACTTTTTTCCCGTATTCTTGCTTTTTTCCCCTTAAAATTCGTCTTTCGTAACTTGAGAATTGTTTCCACCCCCCCCCCCCATATATTATTATTTTCAACATAGACTCTATTAGGCGTGTGTACAGAGATTTATTTGTGTAATGATTTGTATGTTCGCAATATTGAATTAAAGCAATTGTTTACTTACTACTTACTTACTGGCTTTTAAGGAACCCGGACGTTCATTGCCGCCCTCACATAAGCCCGCCATCGCTCCCTATCCTGAGCAAGATTAATAAATACTCTATCATCATATCCCACCTCCCTCAAATCCATTTTAATATTATCCTCCCATCTACGTCTCGGTCTCCCCAAATGTCTTTTTCCCTCCGGTCTTCCAACTAACACACTATATGCATTTCTGGATTCGCCCATGCGTGCTACATGCCCTGCCCATCTCAAACGTCTGGATTTAATGTTCCTAATTATGTCAGGTGAAGAATACAATGCATGCAGTTCTGCGTTGTGTAACTTTCACCTTTCTCCTGTAACTTCATCCCTCTTAGCCCCAAATATTTTTCTAAGCACCTTATTCTCAGACACCCTTAACCTATGTTTCTCTCTCAAAGTGAGAGTCCAAGTTTCACAACCATACAGAACAACCGGTAATATAACTGTTTTATAAATTCTAACTTTCAGATTTTTTGACAGCAGACTGGATGATAAAAGCTTCTCAACCGAATAATAACAGGCATTTCCCATATTTATTCTGAGTTTAATTTCCTCCCGAGAATCATTTGTATTTTTTACTGTTGTTGTTGTTATTATTATTATTATTATTATTATTATCATTATTATTATTCTTACTGGTATTTATTTATTATTAATATTTTAATTGTTTTTTATTAATTGTCATTATTGAGTGTAATTAGTTACCACTGCCACCGGGTATTTACCCATTTGCAGTGTGAATACATACATACATACATACATACATACATACATACATACATACATACATACATACATACATACATACATACCTTTTTTTGGGAAAGCCATTGATTTAAGCCTCTAAATGCACAGTAAATTTAAAAGAGGAGTGTATTAAATAATTTTAGTTTTGTCCTTTAAATGTGCAGAAATTTTATCCGAACAAATGTAAGTTTTCGCTCTGCAAATTAAATTTTCAAAGTTACATTTGTTCGTATCTAATTTCTTCACATCTAAAGGACAAAACTAAAATTCTTTCAATCGTTTATTACCATAAGACACTGCTCTCTTGAATTAACTGAGCATATTGGGAATTAAAACAATAGCTGTCCCAAAACACGCTATGAAATGTTCAATATAAAACAGTTTTTCTCTCTAAAAGGAAGCGAAAACGAGCAAAATTGTATTAAAGTTTTCTTTGTTTGAAATATTTAAAAAATCAACCACTTGAATTAATGCAATTACTTGAGGTTCATCCTATATATAATTGTGTATTCTATTAATGCGGGGTGTAGACTTAATCCACTTTCATCCAAAAGTCCTCCTCTAAGGATGTATTACGTCACAATGATAAAGTGTTTCCCGCAGAGTATTGCCATTGTTTCAACTGTGGAAGATGGTCTTTATTGTTGTTTCTTGTTTAGTGACCTGTTCGAAGACAGGTTTGAACCTCATAAGTGATACCAATAAGGCGTCACTCATGAAGTAACTAAACCAGGAGATAATGGGATAGGGTGGCCAGTTCCTTTCTCCCTACATCGTTGACTAGTAACATATTATACTAATTAGTTTAGCAATTATTATTATTATTATTATTATTATTATTATTAATGCAACAATTATTAGATGGCAGTAGGGTAACTGGGATTATCGCCTAAAATCTATGTCCAAGTTCCGTATTTTGCATGTAAGACACACTGGTAATTGAACCCAGGTTGTCAGTGAGGAAAGCCTATGCTTTAGCTAATTAACAGTGCGTCGTATATATGTAATACAACCTAGAATATGTAAATGTACAGTGCTTATAGCTCTGGCAGTACCATTAATAAAAATGTTACTGAATTCAAGGAATGACGAGCTTAAAAAAAGTATTTATATGGAAATAACGTATGCTAATTAGCATTTTTTCATGTAAACTACGTTCTCCGTTGTCAACACATGTTGTAATGATTTTTCTGTGGGCCAGTTGTCTTCGTGGCTTAATTTCGGGCAAAGAATGTCATTTTCAACATGTTTTACTCTCCGTTTATTATTTTATCTAGTTCTCCGTTCCAACATAGAACAGTTCTTCACAGAACTGCGTATCATTCTTAACGCAATTCGTTCAAATATTTTCAATTTCGATCTATCTTCTTTTTTTAAACTTTTCTTAAACGTACATTCAAGTGTAGAGACAGCATTTTATAGAGTATAATTTAATATCTGCGAAATAATTCCTTCTAAATATATTAGGTTCATGTAGTACATTATAAATCCTCTTTACAGAATGTATTTTCTATTGTTAGTTTCCTGGTAACGTAATTTTCAACATCATTGCATCTGAACATCGGGGAATCTTCCTATTGAGCAAGTTTTGGAACACCCTGTTCGACAGCAAAGATGTCATCGTCTTCATCCCCTTCTCCGCCAACTCACCACTGTTTCTGAGACGTGATTGGTTGTTTTTTTAGTTATATGGTTGATTTGCTAAGATGGCGGTTTATCGTTCGAACATTTAGTTTAATTTCTTGTGATAATCGTCTTTTATTCTGGCATATCTTAAGATATCGTGATTCATTTATACTCACTGGACTGTTTTAATCAATCTTTGCACATATTTTCTTGACGTGTGTTGCTCTTTTGTTATTTTTCGTATTATTAGTGCTTAAAAACTTTTCAATTTGTGTTACCGCAAGATGGATATGTGTTGCTATGGCTACCCGATAAGAAGCAGTTCAAAGGTAAATTTATTTATTTATTTAAATTTAAATATACAGAATAAAGAATATAATTACAAAACAAACAAGAGAAATAGAAATAAAATAATACAAGCAATATAAAAAGAAGATAAAGTAGTATTAACAAAATTTGAGACCGAATGAGCAGCGCTCGTGTTCGGTCGCAGTTCAGATATAATATTAAGATAAAAAATAATAATAATATAAATAAATAAGTAAAATAAAATAGGAACTAAATTATAATTACAGCGGCAATGGAATTATATAATATAATATTAACACTAGAGAAGAATAATATCGCACGTGAAAAGTAGGATTAATATATATTTCAAAATTATAGAATACAAATATAATATAGGTTGATTAATTCATACACATAGTCTATAAATTTATTTCATCAAATTGAAGATATTAACACGTTTCTAATTTTCTTGTTATATGTTAGTGGGTTACATGTTAGAAGTTCTGGGTGTAATTTAGTTAAAGCATTGTACAACCGAGGGCCAAAATTTATGCTATGCTTTAGACCAGCAGATGTGAGACATTTAGGTTCTACTAATGTTGAATTAATATTTCGTCTTGTGTCATAATTGTGTGTCTGTAATACAAACTTATTACGATTTTTATGATAAAATTTTAACAGCGTATACTTATAAATTTGTTCAATATTAAATACATTAAATTCAGAATAAATTAATTTAGTTGGATAATAGAAGCGTTTCTTCAAACAAATTTTAATTATTCGTTTTTGTAGTAAATTTAACGGACTAAGATTAATTTTTGTACTTCCACCCCAAACAATTATACCATATTGAATGATAGACTGAATAATGGCCAAATAAACATTTCGTAGAACTCTAATAGGTAAGTAGCATCGAAGATTAACGAATTTATAAATTGTTTTACGAAGCCTCTTACAAAGATAAGTAATGTGATGAGGCCATTTTAAGTTCTGATCAATAATGATACCCAGATATTTGACATACGTGGCTTCTTTCAAAGGTGGACATTTACAACTTTTGGGATCTAAACAATTTTCACTGTGTATTATTAGTCTATATTTATCGCTAAATTTTAAATTTTGAACACTGGCAGCTGTTAACGAAAAAGGAACTAAAGTTGATTTAGATATATTTAAAGAAAGGAAGTCGGAATTAAGTCATTTTTTAACAATGTTAGCACCTATATTAGCATTTCCATATGCTTCCTGCCAAGAAAAACCACTGAAAATAACTTCTGTATCATCCGCATATGAATATATAGATCCATTAAATTTTTCTAAATTTATATTTAGCAGATAATTAACATACATTAGAAATAAAATAGGTCCCAAAATACAGTCCACTTCTGCTACTTTCAAAGAAATTAACTTAAAATTGTTGTACGATGAAAGAGTAATGGAACGGAGAAAAATTCTCTCCGGCGCCGGGATTTGAACCCGGGTTTTCAGCTCTACGTGCTGATGCTTTATCCACTAAGCCACACCGGATACAACTCCGTAGAGCTGAAAACCCGGGTTCAAATCCCGGCGCCGGAGAGAATTTTTCTCCTTTCCATTACTCTTTCATCGTGTGATAACGCAGAATATCTGCATGGAAATATATGTACTTCGGTACATTAAAATAATATATATGATATGCGTAAATCACTTCGTGATTTAAGACGGTGCTTATTCCGTCGGATCCCGGCCAACTAGTCACTCATATCGAGTGCACCTCAGCACATGTGTGGACTTCGGTCCTGCTTTCATAGACATCTATGACGTAGTGCAGAGGGCGGCCACTAGAGGGAACCCAAGAGTTGGAGCTTAATCTGAGACGATTTTAACCGGCGTCGGAGTTGTATCCGGTGTGGCTTAGTGGATAAAGCATCAGCACGTAGAGCTGAAAACCCGGGTTCAAATCCCGGCGCCGGAGAGAATTTTTCTCCGTTCCATTACTCTTTCATCGTATGATGACGCAGAATATCTGCATGGAAATATCATATGTACTTCGGTACATTAAAATAATATATAAAATTGTTGTGTTTTTTAACGTCTTAATTCATTCTGTGAAGCTTATACACTCACAATATTCTTATCAGCCAACTTATATATATATGCATTTTTTTTAGTGATGAATTCTATGGGTGACCTGGAGGGAATTTTCCCCTCGAAAAAATAATTATTATATTCAATCGCAGTAAAATAATAATTTTCTCATACTTAGAAAGTGTAAATGATTTATAGAGACATACGTACAGTATATTCACTACTCATAATATTAGTCAAGGACTGTAGGACCAACATTATGTAACTAAGTATGGTAATCGAAACGGACGGCAATGGTAAACGTTTCTGATCCGTCGTCCTTACCATGTATTTCATTTCTGCTTGATTCATACACTGTCTGTTGGATCACATGCGTTACCATGACTACATTGCAAGATATTTCCGACGAAATGTTTTGTTTAAGCAGAATGTTTCTATCAGTAATGAAATATATTTCTGAAAGGTTAAATTTCAGGTAAAACTAGCGCTGAGGTAGTTCCCTTCATAGTCAGCTTAAGCACCTTTGACTTACCAGTCATACCAACATAACTTATGTGACATTATGAAAGCTTCACGCTAGAGTACATTCACGATATGCCTTGTATATACGAATCTGTGACAGGTTAGGTTAGTTTAGACTTTTGGAGTAGGCTAATCTTCAAATAATTTCCCACTCCTGCAGTTATACCGCTTTTGCACACAATTGTATACAATCAATGTCGCCAACATAAGAAACAACTTGTCAAAAGTAATGCTAATCTATACTAGTAATAAATCTGTAACCAAAATTTTTTCTGGTAATTTTCGATTTTCCAAAAATAATTGGTGTTACATGTATAATTATTCATCTTGAAACCGAAAATAGCTTTTTTGAAATTTTTGTTTGTATGTCTGTCTGTCTGTCCGGATGTTCGTTACCTTTTCACGTGATAATAGCTGAACGGATTTCGATGAAAATTGAAATATAAATTAATTTCATTGTAACTTAGATTTTAGGCTATGTGGCATTCAAAATAATTTATTTAAAGGGGAGTGAATTAAATAAATCGAAATATCTCGCTTATTATTGCTTTTTGTGAA
This sequence comes from Periplaneta americana, assembly GCF_040183065.1. Lineage (NCBI taxonomy): Eukaryota > Metazoa > Arthropoda > Insecta > Blattodea > Blattidae > Periplaneta > Periplaneta americana. The sequence goes on along the minus strand of NC_091124.1, from coordinate 2,558,849 downwards.
AAATGTACATAACAAAAGTTTCTTTAAAAACAATTTCCGATAAGTTTTACTCTATACAAAATTTTGATATGACTGATATTTAAGGATATACAAGACTTTTAAAATAACAATACAATACATTTTCACCGCCGCCCCAGATTATAGCGTTGTTGTTCCTGCAGTAACTCCTATGTGCAAAATGTAAAATATTTGAGTAGGAAAAAAAAAACATATTTATTCATTCCATGGCAATGGTACATTGGAGATCGTGAATTCTTACATTTTCGAAAGAAAGAAATATAATTACATATCACTGTTTATGCTGTATCACTATTTAAGTTATTTGAAGGGTTCAGAACCATAGTGGGCCAAGCGCCATTTACTGAAGACGTAGAAAACAAGGGTTAAAATTAAGTTATTACCATAATTCAATGGAAACACATAGCAAGTAATATAAAGTTTACACATTAAAACTAAATAATATGTCAATCTTCATTAAACTATGGTTGCATGTAATAACAATTAAGAAACATGTTAAAGGAATTGTCATTGCACCAAATGAGTGTCTCTGGACCAAAATGATCGCATTTTAATTATTTAAATACAATTTAAATTAAGTAACATATTAAACGATTTATCCTTCTATCAAACACGAATGTTCCCTGGATCAAACGTCCTATTTTAATTATGTAATTACTTTATATTTATTTCTAACGGGTGCAGCGGAGCGCACGGGTACGGCTAGTGAATAAACAAATAAATAAATAGATAAATAAATGAATGAATGAATTATTGAATTAATAAATGAATAAATAAATAAATAAATAAATAAATAAATAAGTAAATAAATAAATAAATAAGTAAATAAGTAAATAAATTAAATAAGTAAATAAATAAATAAAATAAGTAAATAAATAAATAAAATAAGTAAATAAATAAATAAAATAAGTAAATAAATAAATTAATTAAATACATTAATTAAATAAATAAGTAAATAAATAAAAAAGTAAATAACTAAATAAATAAATAAATAAGGAAATAAGTAAGTAACTAAATAAATAAATAACTATGTAAATAACTAAGTAAATAAATCAGCAAATAAATAAGTAAAGAAATAATTAAGAAAATAAATAAATAAACCCTTATATATTCCAATATTTTCACTTCCAAAATCACCAGAACTTTCTGTGCACTAGTTTATCCGCATTTTGATAAAATCCACGCGTAACTTAAATTCTTGCTCCAAACACCTGAAAGAATACGAGACATTGCCTGTGGAAGGGGATATTAGTTTAGTTCGGCAAACAGAATTGAACCTAGCATCCTTTCGCTGGTAGCTCCGAAGGCGAAGTGTGGTAAGGTTGCTCGCTGGGGTTATTAAACATTTGCTCCTACAATTGATCTTCCATTAGAGCTGGATTCACCGTGATTAACAGAAGGGCTCAATTGGAAGTGAAACAATTACCAGCTGCAGATATTCCTTAGACCTCGCTGAGTGGCTTCCCTTGTAATTATTTTATTAGACGTTCAGGGCTTAATTCCTTAACAACCTCTTCTGTACTGAAAAAGATTCGAGAGCGGTTGGAATGCTAATTTGACGCAGATAGAGGAATGGTTAATTGAGTTCGACAGCAGATCATAAAGTCTGTCTGTACTTGTAAATGCACAATGTTGTTATTTTGCACTTACGATGCTTGTTGTGGCATGCAAAATTTTGAAGTTTCAAAGTAACAAATTTGTACGTCTTTTCATATTTCGCTATATAAAATTATTTTTTCTTAGCTCTTGAGGGGTTAGGTACAGCTTACAGCAGTAAAATTTTTGGAAATATGCAACATTTTTTTTCCTCCACTACTGTGAAGTGAGTTCAGAAATCTTGTAACATCCGTGACGGAACATTTTCTTTATTTTCTGCAAGAATAATAAATTTCATTTAACAACTTTTCTTCTGTAAAATGATACTAATTTTCTAAACTGATTACAATAATAAAAGTTGACAAAAGTCATTTCATTTTCAATATTAGAGTTTGAAAATAGTAAAAATGTAACATGTGGAATGGCTGATATATACACAGAATATCACAAACGATCATCACCTTCTGATGCCAATGAAAACATGTGTGTTTAGTCAAATGTGAAGATGTGGCCAAGTGTTTAGTTTGTGCAAAAGAAAGCATAAACTCGCCATTTTGCAAAGATATTATTCTTCATTTCATAGCACAATATATGATAAATACGAAAATCTGAAACATGCGACTATTATTGATATGCTCAAGAATAAATTGGAGATAAATTTATTATTATTATTATTATTATTATTATTATTATTATTATTATTATCTTCATTTTTCATTAGGCGACCTGTTCGAGAATTGTTCATTGAACTTTTGTGTTCCCGGAATTTGGGTGAAGTATTTTGAAACATACTGTATATCACAGACATGTCAATTGACGTCCATGGGCGCAAACGCGCGCTTTAGAGCTCAGGAGAGCCTGAGCGCTTTACAGCGGAAAGCAAAGAGACAGACGAAAGAGGTGGTATATGCCGCTTGGTCGAGCTGTATTCAGGGATGGCCAGCACTGATTCAATAGATAAAGGGAAGAGAACTTATTAAAACTGTATCAATGTTAATTTTTAGGTTTGGTTGAGAAGTATAAGTGCATTATAAGAATGTAAGTTTTAATTTTAATGCCCATTTTTCACAATTTTTTTTAATTCCAAAGGAATATTTTTTTCATTTTTTTTTTACAGAAAAGTGAAATTTTCGGATATAGATCTATTTATTTAGTAGCCTTATAGGTACTGAAATAATGTTTTCTTTAATCTAATATACCGTAAATACGTATCACTGAAGATAGTGTATTACAAATTTTGAAAATATTCGCATGGAAATTGTTTGTAAGGAAATGAATTAACAAAGCAAATACTGTTACATCATAAGCAAAAGATACGTGCCCATGTGTTGTAAAAATGTCAGCTCTGTAGCTTCAGCAGATTTCGAGAAAATAATTTAATATTCTGATGATAGGAAGTTGCTCACCTTAAAAGCATAATGCGATAAGAGCTTTGTTATGGAATATTAGTTACACTTAAAACATATACAGCACCTAGGTAACTTTGCTTTGTACTGTAATATTGTTTTCATTAGTTTATTGATTACTTTTATAAGCCTAAAGATACCATCAATATAAATTCCAACTTATCATGTCATACTCAATCTCTTTCTTTGGAATATCACTTTCTTTATGAATGATGCGTTTCATCCACTTAATACAGTATAATATTATACTACTATGGAATTTAAGTGAATATTCCTTCTTAACTCCCTGTTATGTTATTAAGATTTAAAACACAAGTGCAATATTAAGAAATCAGTGTTAGTACTTTTGTTTTACAGACAATATAGATAATATTAAACAGAAAGAAGCCATATAAAAATAACGACATAAAATTTCACGTTCCGTTTGAAGTTTGTGTACCACTGTTTTCTTAATCCAACAGGCTGCTTATTCCTCCTTCCATACGCAGCGCTTGATGCCCGCGCACGACGTCAAGGTCAGAAAAATGCGCTTGCTTTGACATCACTGGTACATCAAGTCGACATTTTGGGCAACTTCATTCTTTCTCAATGTCTACTATTATAAATGCACTCACGAGCCATATTTTCTACCCTCTGACTTGAGAAAACACAGAATACAAGTTAGGCAAGGGATGAGAATATTCTATCCTGTGAGAAAAATCAAACGTGGGTAGTCTTTCATACTCCTCTAAATTTACCTATTGACTTCCTTTAACAAAAAACCTCCGAATGCTGATGACCAGCTCATATACCCTACTCTCCTTCAACACTATTGCACCCAGAGTCTGATCCTTGTGCACTGGACGTGTGGTTTGGATGCAAATCGCTTTCGGTAGCTTGTATAATCCGTCTGTTTTTTAATTCCAAGAAATGAAGTCGTTCATTCAAATTTGGCCCGACTTCCATATTCATAGCAGACAGCGGCGAAGGATGTTCTGCAGTATCGAATAAATCCCGTGACGTCACGTCAAGTGGTCGGGACAAACGAGCATCGACAGCGCGCTGGAATAGAGACCTACCGGCGGCCCCAAAACTAGCTAGCCTCTTCGATTCACTACCAAACACTCTAGTGCAATATATGAGGCGCTCAGAACACAAGTGGTGCAAGTCCACAGGAACTGGTAGTGAGATATTCAATTTTTAGAAAAAATCAAGTATAAAAATCAGTACAACAATTTTTTAACCAATGTAGCGTACATTTATATAGAGTCAAAATTCTTTTTCACATAATCCTTCGGAATAATAATACCTGAAATAAAATGTCTGGGTAAAGTTAAATAATAATAAATATTTAAACCATGGACTTACTTCATTTGTCCGTTGAAAATGTTGAAATATTACACATGTCAGTTTACATTAAAATAATCACTTGCTTATGACTTCCACTTATAAAATTTTAACAATTCTCTTACTTACTTACTTACTTACTTACAAATGGCTTTTAAGGAACCCGCAGGTTCATTGCCGTCCTCACATAAGCCCGCTATCGGTCCCTATCCTGAGCAAGATTAATCCAGTCTCTATCATCATATCCCACCTCCCTCAAATCAATTTTAATATTATCCTCCCATCTACGTCTCGGCCTCCCTAAAGGTCTTTTTTCCTCCGGCCTCCCAACTAACACTCTATATGCATTTCTGGATTCGCCCATACATGCTACATGCCCTGCCCATCTCAAACGTCTGGATTTAATGTTCCTAATTATGTCAGGTGAAGAATACAATGCGTGCAGTTCTGTGTTGTGTAACTTTCTCCATTCTCCTGTAACTTCATCCCTCTTAGCCCCAAATACTTTCCTAACCACCTTATTCTCAAACACCCTTAACCTATGTTCTTCTCTCAAAGTGAGAGTCCAAGTTTCACAACCATATAGAACAACCGGTAATATAACTGTTTTATAAATTTTAACTTTCAGATTTTTTGACAGCAGACTGGATGATAAAAGCTTCTCAACCGAATAATAACAGACATTTCCCTTATTTATTCTGCGTTTAATTTCCTCCCAAGTGTCATTTATATTTGTTACTGTTGCTCCCAGATATTTGAATTTTTCCACCTCTTCAAAGGATAAATTTCCAATTTTTATATTTCCGTTTCGTACTATATTCTGGTCACGAGACATAATCATATACTTTGTCTTTTCGGGATTTACTCCCAAACCTATCACTTTACTTGCTTCAAGTAAAATTCCCGTACCGTACAGTCTAGTAATACAAAATATTTTTGTAGCCTAGTATGTTGCTCTTCAAAGGATTCAAATATTTATATTGTACTATTTGGTAGGTAGGTCTATATAGGTTACAATGAACTTGAAGGACGTGTTTTAAAATCTTATCAAATATAATAGCAATACGAAACAGTCTTTGACGAATTGCGTCAATAGCGATCAATTTTGGCAACGTTTCCTTGTAGGATATTGAATTGGAAGAAACATTTTGTAGTGTACAAGCAACCTAATTCAAAATAGAACTTATAATAAAAGGATGGAAATATACCTGGATGTTATCTTCAGCAAATGCATTGGCAGTAATTATTATTATTATTGTTATTATTATTATTATTATTATTATTATTATTATTATTATTATTATTATTATTCCATGATGAACATAAATTGAAATCTGTTGTTTAGAGAAATTCCCTTCTGGAATTCTTTGTTGCAAGAAAGCGTGAAGATTACAAAATATACACCGACCTTCTTTTTTTTTTTTTTTTTTCCAGGAACATAAATTCTTACTTGATAGTTATAAAAGTACTTTCTTTTGTTAATCACGGACATATTAAAAGTGAAAGCGGATTTATGTCGTAATTCCTTTGCTAAAATGGTAACTTTATTAAACTTTTCACACAGAAACTTCACAAAAAGCGGTTAAACTTTAACCATAACCACGAGACATTTCCCACCCAACTCTCACTCATAAAATTATGTATTGTGAAGTTGGCTCCGGGATTGTAGTACGAAATGTCTTACATTGTAGACAATTTTAAGTAACGTGGCGAAAATAAGTTCAAGCTTTACGACATAAGAATTAAAAACATATGTGTCACACAATTATATTATATCCAAATACTTAATATTATAAATCAAATTATTATTAATAAATGTACAGGGTGAATCAAAAGTCTGGAACCATATAAATATCTTCCATATTCTAGATTTTCGATTATTATTGGTGTTACCAGTATTTGTAAGACCAAATGCTCTACCAGTGACACATTCGATTCTAGCCCTTAGCTATCTCAAAAACCGCCATTTTGAATGCAACGTTGAAATTTTAAATGGAAAGGGGGCCATGTAGGCACTCAAAATCATGTCTCCAGATTTTTTCTTTTGGGGTTATATAAAGAGCTTGGTAGGATGAAGAGAAAATTGAGAATGCGGAACATTTAAAGACAGTAACATTGAAGCGTGTATTAAAGTCACCCCGGAAATTCTACAAAATGTTCTATACGCATTCTCAATTTTCTCTACATATATCAAGCTCTTTATGTAACCCCAAAAGAAAAAATCAAGTGGTGTTAAATCTGGAGACCTGGCCGGCCATTCTACTGGTCCACGCCGACCAATCCAATGTCCAGCGAACTGTTCGTCCAGTCTGCAAAAACATTTCTGTGACTTAACCAACCAGAATGAAGACTGATATCAATTCTTTCCTCTTTCGAAAATGGCATGACGAAAATCAAGAAATTTGTTATAGAAAAGCTTCAAATAATAACAACAATCCATTGAAACTGTCACAGGTTAACCAAATTGCAAAGCAGGAAAAGTTAATTACCAGAATTGCATAAAAATACCTTTTACAAAGCCTCCTTAGTACTGTAACATGTTACAAAATATCTGTAGATGCAGTAACAAATGTGTGTGTAATAATAATAATAATAATAATAATAATAATAATAATAATAATAATGACTTATTTAACCTGGCATACGGCCTTCTCTAACACTCAACCAGGAGTAAAACTGCATTACAAAAACACTACAAATTTACAAAGTACACTACAATTTTACACACAAAACTGAATCTATACTAGTAATAAATCTGTAGCCGAAATTTTTCTGGTAATTTTCGATTTTCCAAAAATAATTGGTCCTAACATATATAATTAACCACCCTGAAACCGAAAATCGCTTTTTTGACATTTTTGTTTGTCTGTCTGTCTGTGTGTCTGTCTGTCTGTCTGTCTGTCTGTCTGTCTGTATGTTTGTTACCTTTTCACGCGATAATGGCTGAACCGATTTCGATGAAAATTGGAATATAAATTTAGTTTGTTGTAACTTAGATTATAGGGCTATATGGCATTCAAAATACGTTATTTAAAACGGGGGGGGGGTTATAAGGGGGCCTGAATTAAATAAATCGAAATATCTCGCTTATTATTGATTTTTGTGAAAAATGTTACATAACAAGAATTTCTTTAAAAATAATTTCCGATAAGGTTTATCCCTTGAAAAATTTTGATAGGACTGATATTTAATGAGATAAATGAGTTTTAAAATTAAAATAACTGCCATCTAAGGCGGTGTATTGAAATAAAAAAACAAGTGACTTCGTCTATAAGGGGCCTTGGACACAACAATCGAAAGCTATGAAACATAGCCTACAGACAATGTTTCTGTGCTTGTATGAAGTAATATCGGAAGCTAAATTAACCGATTTGTATAATTAATTATTATTTCACCATTGGAAAGTGTAGTTTCTCTGGATGGACATAATGCTATAATGTTATTACAGTAACTTGTGAGTGAATTGAGGACAGGTAAGATTAAAATAGCTTCTTATGCACAGAAAACTTGATAGGTTATTCTGTATATTCATTTCCTGTATTTCTTATAATAATGTTTATGAACATATTCATTTTTATCTCAGAGAATTACCGAACAACGAGAGTGTATTGATTCAGTATACAGTAATAGTACGTTAGCTTAGCAATCCATTATTTTATAATTCAAATTTTAACTATGCTCAATTGAATCGTGTTAAAATACATAAAATATATATGCAATAAATGCAATGCAAAAAAATTGGGTAATGAGCCAAGCAGATTATGTTGCGCTGTTGTAAAAGCTGTTCCTCCTGAGATTCAAGAGCTCCCACAACAAATTAAAAACTTTCTAATTCGAGTACATCCGTTATCAACACACTTTTTGATAATATAATATAATATAATATAATATAATATAAACATAATAATAAATCTGTGGCCAAAATTTTTCTGTTAATTTTCGCTTTTCCAAAAATAATTGGTAATAACAATTAAGAAACATGTTAAAGGAATTGTCATTGCACCAAATGAGTGGTCTCTGGATCAAAATGATCGCATTTTAATATTTTAAATACAATTTAAATTAAGTAACATATTAAACGATTTAGACGGCCAGGTAGCTCAGTTGGTAGAGCAGCTGGCTACGGACTGAAAGGTCCGGGGTTCGATGCCAGGTGGTCACAGGATTTTATTCTCGTTGCCAAACTTTCAGAACGGCCCCGAGGTTCACTCAGCCTCCTATAAAATTGAGTACCGGGTCTTTCCCGGGGGTAAAAGGCGGTCAGAGCGTGGTGCCGACCACACCACCTCATGCTAGTGCCGAGGTCATGGAAAGCATGGGGCTCTACCTCCATGCCCCCCAAGTGCCTTCATGGCATGTTACGGGGATACCTTTACCTTTTTTACCTTTTTTTATTAAACGATGTATCCTTCTATCAAACACGAATGTTCCCTGGATCAAATGTCCTATTTTAATTATGTAATTACTTTATATTTATTTCTAGCGGGTGCAGCGGAGCGCACGGGTACGGCTAGTAAATAATAATAATAAAATGTAAACAAGTAAGAAGAAATCAGACATAATGTATAACATACAGAAAGAAAGAAAAAAGCATAATAAAATTTGAACAGCAAGTCAAAATAAATGAGACATACAAAGTATAAAAAATAAGACAATTATTGATAATAATAATAAATTAATTATTTATTTATTTATTTATTTATTTATTATTTATTTATTTATTTATTTATTTATTTATTTATTTATTTAGAATATTAACGTGCAAAAACAACAGCACAAGGCCAATTACAGTTTTGCACGATACAAAACAGAACAAAACAACAAATGATGATGAGAATGAATGATAGAAAATGGCAATGAGATGAAATACAAACAATATAATGGTCTACATCAATCATTGATCAAATAATAATTATAAAATTATAAAATTAGTACAATGAGAATTGAAATAATGGAATGGTCTACATGAATCAATAGACCAAATGCAAGAAATATATGGACAAATAATTATTAAAATTAGATCAGTGAGTTAAAACTCAAAGATATACTACACATTAAATGGATCCAAGTTGAATCCATGCAAATTAGCATATTGAATGCATCTGCAGACCGGAGAGAGAGATTTAGGATTCTTATTATAAAACAATTTATGAAATCTTAAACCATTAGCAGGAATACGAAGACTGATATTGCTTATGAAAGATTCACAATCAATATCACCCTTAATGACTTTGCAAAAAAATAAATAATCAAGATCCTGACGTCTGGTGAACAAACAACCGCAATTGAAATAATTGCATTTAATCTCATAGTTATAATCGGAATTTGGTAAAAATCTATAAGAACACAAGGAAATAAATTTTCTTTGGATATTCTCCAATTTAGCCGAGTCAGTGGAAGTAATGGAGTTCCATACAACAGATGCATATTCAAGCTTGGATCTAACCAACGTATAGTACAAAATTAATAAACACATAGGAGTGGAAAAAGAATAAGTTACAGACCTAATTAGACCAAGCATTCTTAACGAATGGGTATAAATATATTGCACATGATCATGGAAATATAATTTTGAATCAAGTAGGACACCAAGATCTCTAATACAATCTTTCCTAGTAATTACGACATTACAGAGAGAATAGTTAAATTTTAGGGAGATAGTTTTCCGTGAAAAGGAAATAACAAAAGTTTTGGATTGATTAATTTTCGTTCCATTTTCAACAGACCATTGTGAAATTGAATTAATGTCATTTTGAAGAATTTGACAATCAACCAAACTATTAATTTTGCGAAAGATTTTGAGATCATCCGCAAACAAAAGGCAGCTAGAACTTATTCTTTTACTTATATCATTTATAAATAATAAAAATAAGAGAGGTCCCAAAGTAGACCCTTGAGGAACACCGCATAAACTATTAAATGGAACCGAGAGAGAATTACCTAGTCGAACACAAGACTGTCTATCTGTTAAATAATTTTCAAACCAATTAACATAGTTAGTGGAGAGACCAAAATTACTTAATTTATTTAATAAAATTTTGTGAGGAACAACATCAAATGCTTTGCTAAAATCAAAATAAATTGAGTCAATTTGACCTTGATTTTCAACAATAGGCATTATGAGATTAAGATAATAATAATAGTAATAATAATAATGATGGTAATAATAATAATAATAACAATAATAATTATAAAGATAAGAATAGTAATAATAATAATAATAATAGGCCTAATAGTAATAATAATACTAATAGTAGTAATAAAATAGTGCAGTACAAAGCATACAATGAATACAATATTTTTAAGTACACACAGTAAGGAAAATTATGATTATATTATATAGCTCAACTTATCACATTAGAGATATACCGTTATCGAAAAATATGAAAACAAAAATAAAATACTGTAAGTTAAATATCACTAGAACATAAAAAAATGTGAATACGTGGAAACATGCAATACAACACTTGTCGTAACAGTAAGTTAGTTTGGCAACTCGTGATAAGATAATTTTCTAATTTGGATTTGAAAGATTTCAATGTTCGGCAGCCCCTGACAGTTATCTTTAAATAACTTGAAGACGATTAGAGATATCTCAAAATGAATTGCACCATTGTTTTTCTCAGAAACGTTCACACGATTTTCAGTACCTACATGTACTTTTCTTTCTCCCTATACCTAGTAAAGTGATTTGTTTTTATATTACGCCAGTAAAATCGAACTCCAGTTGTGGAAGGGGGTAGCAAACGGTGTTTACGGTTCTCAACCGTTGATCCAAAGCTATAGCCAGGTTAAATTAGAAATTTTATTAAAAATAAAATGATGTCTCTGTATTATCAGGCAGTACATCTCACTTGACGATATGTGTCAGAAAAAGAACAATTGTTTGTATGCATCTGAAGTCTGACTAGTGTAATATGAAGCTAGTCGGCGACGTATGTAATACAGGGGGAAAGGAACTCGCCACCCTATCCCATTATCTCCTCGCATAGTTGCCTCATTAGTGGTGCCTTGTTGGTATCACTTGTGAGATTCAGGCCTGTCTTCGGATAGTTGACTAAACAAAAAACAACTCTAAATTGTAATTTTAAATATAACTAAACATAATTATCAAAATTTTACTCTTATTATTATTACTTGCTTATTCGCTTTTAAGGAACCCGGACGTTCATTGCCGCCCTCACATAAGCCCGCCATCGGTCCCTATCCTGAGCAAGATTAATCCAGTCTCTATCATCATATCCCACCTCCCTCAAATCCATTTTAATATTATCTTCCCATCTACGTCTCGGCCTCTCCAAAGGTCTTTTTCCCTCCGGTCTCCCAAGTAACACTCTATATGCATTTCTGGATTCGCCAATACGTGCTACATGCCCTGCCCATCTCAAACGTCTGGATTTAATGTTCCTAATTATGTCAGGTGAAGAATACAATGCGTGCAGTTCTGTGTTGTGTAACTTTCTCCATTCCCCTGTAACTCCATCCCTCTTAGCCCCAAATATTTTCCTAAGCACCTTATTCTCAAAAACCCTTAACCTATGTTCCTCTCTCAAAGTGAGAGTCCAAGGTTCACAACCATATAGAACAACCGGCAATATAACTGTTTTATAAATTCTAACTTTCAGATTTTTTGACAGCAGACTGGATGATAAAAGCTTCTCAACCGAATAATAACAGACATTTCCCATATTTATTCTGTGTTTAATTTCTTCCCGAGTGTCATTTATATTTGTTACTGTTGCTCCCAGGTATTTGAACTTCTCCTCCTCTTCAAAAGATAAATTTCCAATTTTTATATTTCCATTTCGTTCAATATTCTGGTCACGAGACATAATCATATACTTTGTCTTTTCGGGATTTACTTCCAAACCTATCTCTTTACTCGCTTCAAGTAAAATTCCCGTGTTTTCCTAATCGTTTGTGGATTTTCTCCTAACATATTCACGTCATCCGCATAGACAAGCAGCTGATGTAACCCGTTCAATTCCAAACCCTCTCTGTTATCTTGGACTTTCCTAATGGCATACTCTAGACCAAAGTTAAAAAGTAAAGGTGATAGTGCATCTCCTTGCTTTAGCCCGCAGTGAATTGGAAACGCATCTAACAGAAACTGACCTATACGGACTCTGCTGTACGTTTCACTGAGACACATTTTAATTAATCGAACTAGTTTCTTGGGAATATCAAATTCAATAAAAGTATCATATAAAACTTCGCTCTTAACCGAGTCATATGCCTTTTTGAAATCTATGAATAACTGATGTACCCTTATACTCCCTTTTTTTCTCCAATATCTGTCGAATACAAAATATCTGGTCAATAGTTGATCTATTACGCCTAAAACCACACTGATGATCCCCAACAATTTCATCTATATAATTATTATTATTAGTATTAATTATTTGTATTATTATTAATTTATTGTTACTTGTGGTTTATATTGCCATTATTGAGTGTAATTAGTTACCACTGCCACCGGGTATGTACCCATTTGCAGTGTGAATAAATAGCCTACATGCACATACATTATTATTATTATTATTGTTATTATTATTATTGTTATAATTGGCCTTGTGCTATTGTTTTTGTCACGTTAATATTCTAAATAAATAAATAAAAATAAATAAATAAATAATAATTATTGTTATTATTATTATTATTGTTATTATTGTAATAATAATTATTATTGTTATATTATTGTTGCATATAGAGTGTTAGTTGGGAGACCGGAGGGAAAAAGACCTTTAGGGAGGCCGAGACGTAGATGGGAGGATAATATTAAAATGGATCTGAGGGAGGTGGGGTATGATGATAGAGACTGGATTAATCTTGCACAGGATAGGGACCGCTGGCGGGCTTATGTGAGGGCGGCAATGAACCTTCGGGTTCCTTAAAAGCCATTTGTAAGTAAGTAAGTATATTATTGTTATTAATATAGTTATTATTATTATTATTTTTCTAAAATTTTTGAAAAAATTATCCACAAACACATTTCATTTTATGTTAAAAATAAGATCAATTCGGCCCAACATGGATTTACAAGAGGGAAATCTACTACTACTAATTTAGTTTCCTATCTTAATCTCATAATGCCTATTGTTGAAAATCAAGGTCAAATTGACTCAATTTATTTTGATTTTAGCAAAGCATTTGATGTTGTTCCTCACAAAATTTTATTAAATAAATTAAGTAATTTAGGTCTCTCCACTAACTATGTTAATTGGTTTGAAAATTATTTAACAGATAGACAGTCTTGTGTTCGACTAGGTAATTCTCTCTCGGTTCCATTTAATAGTTTATGCGGTGTTCCTCAAGGGTCTACTTTGGGACCTCTCTTATTTTTATTATTTATAAATGATATAAGTAAAAGAATAAGTTCTAGCTGCCTTCTGTTTGCGGATGATCTCAAAATGTTTCGCAAAATTAATAGTTCGGCTGATTGTCAAATTCTTCAAAATGACATTAATTCAATTTCACAATGGTCTGTTGAAAATGGAATGAAAATTAATCAATCCAAAACTTTTGTTATTTCCTTTTCACGGAAAACTATCTCCCTAAAATTTAACTATTCTCTCTGTAATGTCGTAATTACTAGGAAAGATTGTATTAGAGATCTTGGTGTCCTACTTGATTCAAAATTATATTTCCATGATCATGTGCAATATATTTATACCCATTCGTTAAGAATGCTTGGTCTAATTAGGTCTATAACTTATTCTTTTTCCACTCCTATGTGTTTATTAATTTTGTACTATACGTTGGTTAGATCCAAGCTTGAATATGCATCTGTTGTATGGAACTCCATTACTTCCACTGACTCGGCTAAATTGGAGAATATCCAAAGAAAATTTATTTCCTTGTGTTCTTATAGATTTTTACCGAATTCCGATTATAACTATGAGATTAAATGCAATTATTTCAATTGCGGTTGTTTGTTCACCAGACGTCAGGATCTTGATTATTTATTTTTTTGCAAAGTCATTAAGGGTGATATTGATTGTGAATCTTTCATAAGCAGTATCAGTCTTCGTATTCCTGCTAATGGTTTAAGATTTCATAAATTGTTTTATAACAAGAATCCTAAATCTCTCTCTCCGGTCTGCAGATGTATTAAATATGCTAATTTGCATGGATTGAACTTGGATCCATTTAATGTGTAGTATATCTTTGAGTTTTAACTCACTGATCTAATTTTAATAATTATTTGTCCATATATTTCTTGCATTTGGTCTATCGATTCATGTAGACCATTCCATTATTTCAATTCTCATTGTACTAATTTTATAATTTTATAATTATTATTTGATCAATGATTGATGTATACTATTATATTGTTTGTATTTCATCTCATTGCCATTTCTTCATTCATTCTCATCATCATTTGTTGTTTTGTTGTGTTTTGTATCGTGCAAAACTGTAATTGGCCTTGTGCTGTTGTTTTTGCAAGTTAATATTCTAAATAAATAAATAAATAAATAAATAAATAAATAAATAAATAAATAAATAAATAAATAAATAAATAAATAAATAAATAAATAAATAAATAAATAAATAAATAAATAAATTATTATTATTATTTTTATTATTATTATTAGCGGTAGCAACCCTATATGTCACTGCAAAGCGTTGCATCTCTCCGAATCTATGACAAAATAGAAATAGCAGAAACCTCGCACAACTTCGAACATAGTCAAATTCTCTATTTAGACTTAATTGGTGGAATTTTTCTCAGCATGGATGTAAATGTTGTAACAGAGAGCTATATTGCTGCTTGTATTACGTACACACCATTAGTTGTCACACCTAGCCACTAGGCACTCTTGAACCCCAGCTTGTACTCCGATCCTTACTGCAGAGCACGGATGTGAAGTGACTATGGGACATCTCTTGAATTAGCATTCCAGTTCTGAGCGACAGCAAACTGCACTGTAACAAGATCGAAGCTCTAACCCCCCACAATTATGACCCTTCAAGTGCCGTACAATTGCGCGGTTTATTAGCACTGAATTACTGGACAGCGGATAAAGTTAATTAATGTTGGTATTACTGTTCAGATCACTTCGACCCTTTGCAGGTGGAACTGGTCACACGATGCCCCTTGTGTTACCCAGCATGCAACACTGGACACGTATTATGCGACCATCTCACGATTTCATTTCAAAACAGCTCCTGTAGCTATTGCATCACATATCTGGCATTTCTGCCACACACACGAAAATTCCGGTGTCATATATAGGCTACGTTTTCATTACCAACCTTCGCAACAATTTACTGCATTTACCATCGTCCATATTCTGTTACAGTTATACTTTATTTGTGTAACTCCTATTCAGATAATCCACGAACTACTTGGGAAAACACGAGATTTTACTTAAAGCAAGTAATGAGATGGATTTGGAAGTAAACCCCGAAAAGAAAGTATATGATTATGTCTCGTGACCAGAGCACAGTACGAAATTGAAATATAAAAATTGGAAATTTATCTTTTGAAAATATAGGACAATTCATATACCTTGGAGCAACAGTAACAAATATAAATGACACTCGGGAGGAAATTAAACGCAGAATAAATAATGGAAAATGCCTGTTATTATTCAGTTCAGAAGCTTTTCTGACCCAGTCTGCTGTCAAAAAATCTGAAAGTTAGAATTTATAAAACAGTTATATTACCGGTAGTTCTGTATGGTTGTGAAACTTGGACTCTCACTTTGAGAGAGGAACAGAGATTAAGAGTGTTTGAGAATAAGGTTCTTAGGAAGATATTTGTGGTTAAGAGGGATGAAGTTACAGGAGAATGGAGAAAGTTACACAACACAGAACTGCACGGATTGTATACTTAACCTGACATAATTAGGAACATTAAATCCAGACGTTTGAGATGGGCAGGGCATGTAGCACGTATGGGCGATTCCAGAAATGCATATAGAGTGTTAGTTGGGAGGCCGGAGTGAAAAAGACTTATGGGGAGGCCGAGACGTAGATGGGAGATAATATTAAAATGGACTTGAATCAGGTGAGATATGATGATGGAGACTGGATTAATCTTGCACAGAATAGGGACCGATGGCGGGCTTATGTGAGGGCGGCAATGAACCTTCGGGTTCTCTAAAAGCCAGTAAGTAACTTAGCATGAATAAAGGACTGTTGAGAGACCGAAAATCGCAGTTTTGAAATTTTTATCTGTATATCTGTATGTTGTTAGCTTTTCACGCGATAATGGCTGAACAGATTTCTACGAAAATTGGTAACTTATGTTTACATTTTACGTTATATGGTATTCAAAATACTTCCTTTAAAACTGGGAAGGTAAACTGGTGTAAATAAATCTAAATATCTCGTTTATTGATGTTTTGGAATAATATTACATGACAAAAGTTGTTTTAAAAATGTTTCCGACAAGTTTTATTCCAGGCGAAATTTTTATAGGACCTACATTTAGCGAGGTATATGAGTTTTAATATAACAATGCACATTATATTCGAACCGCCTCAATCACGCTGATATTGTATAATAAAATGAAAACAAATGACTCTGCGGTTATTTAAGGTGGCCTTGTAGGCCTACAACAAGCGGAAGATATTAATTTAATACACTCTTGTTTTGTTTTTTGTTTGTTCTTTGTTTTTTGTTTATTTTTTTAATTTATTGGGTATGCTCCAACGAAAAAAGGCTCAATCATGGCGTATCCAAGAAGAGATACATAATATTATGCTGTACAACTCAATATAACAAATCATAAAGCTACAGTCTGTGAAAAATATAAATCACGACAAGAATTAAAGAAAGAAAATTAATAGGAACAGTGAGGAATCACTGAAGTTTTAGGAAGAAAGAAGAGAAAGTTTGAAATCATAAACCAATCGAGAATAAAACAAATAATCTTCCAGAAAACGTAAAGTAAAGTAAAAAGTAAAAAAAAAAAAAGTAAAAATCAGAATCTTACGAATAGTACTTATCGAGGAAAAATGTTGTTAACATTCAGGGAAAATTATTATTCTCTGAGGAAAATATACGTTTGGAACTAGTGTGAAGTAGTATTGGAATTTTTTGCTTCACTCTACCCAATATTACGCCCTTCAACTCTGTGTAATAAATACTTGACACTGGAATTCAGTTTATCTGCAGCTTGTTTTAAAGTGTCAGGGTTTGATGCTGTAGACCGCATCTCCTCGACGAGAGCCGACGGGTTCCTGACTCACAACGTGAAATCCAATACACTCCCCCACTCCAGCCAGCTCCGTGCGAACAGTCTATGAATGCACAGAGTGGCTGATGAAAAAATACAGTCCAGGCCAGCACGGTTATTACATGACACGGCCCTCCTATACCAATACCGCCTATAGACTGTAGAGTGCGTGCTGAACAGATGTTGATAGGCACATTTTGCACAACCACTTCATTTATATTTGTTGCCCAGTATTCTAGCGTGGTTATCTTGTATTTATCGGCTTTTAAGAACCCGCAGGTTCATATCCGCCCTCACATTAGCCCGCCATCGGTCCCTATCCTGTGCAAGATTAATCCAGTCTCTATCATCATATCCCACCTCCCTCAAATCCATTTTAATATCTTCCCATCTACGTCTCGGCCTCCCTAAAGGTCTTTTTCCCTCCGGCCTCCCAACTAACACTCTATATGCATTTCTGGATTCGCCCATACGTGCTACATGCCCTGTCCATCTCAAACGTCTGGATTTAATGTTCCTAATTATATCAGGTGAAGAATACAATGCGTGCAGTTCTGTGTTGTGTAACTTTCTCCATTCTCCTGTAACTTCATCCCTCTTAGCCCCAAATATTTTTCTGAGCACCTTATTCTCAAACACCCCTAACCCCTGTTCCACTCTCAAAGTGAGAGTCCAAGTTTCACAACCATACAGAACAACCGGTAATATAACTGTTTTATAAATTCTAACTTTCAGATTTTTTGACAGCAGACTGGATGACAAAAGCTTCTCAACCGAATAATAACAGGCATTTCCCATATTTATTCTGTGTTTAATTTCCTCCCGAGTGTCATTTATATTTGTTACTGTTGCTCCAAGATATTTGAACTTCTCCACCTCTTCAAAAGATAAATTTCCAACTTTTTTATTTCTATTTCGTACAATATTCTGGTCACGAGACATAATCATATACTTTGTCTTTTCGGGATTTACTTCCAAACCTATCTCTTTACTTGCTTCCATTAAAATTCCAATAATAACAAATATTTTCCTAAGCACTTTATTCTCAAATACCCCTAACCTCTGTTCCACTCTCAAAGTGAGAGTCCAAGTTTCACAACCATACAGAACAACCGGTAATATAACTGTTTTATAAATTCTAACTTTGAGATTTTTTGACAGCAGACTGGATGACAAAAGCTTCTCAACCGAATAATAACAGGCATTTCCCATATTTATTCTGTGTTTAATTTCCTCCCGAGTGTCATTTATATTTGTTACTGTTGCTCCAAGATATTTGAACTTCTCCACCTCTTCAAAAGATAAATTTCCAACTTTTTTATTTCTATTTCGTACAATATTCTGGTCACGAGACATAATCATATACTTTGTCTTTTCGGGATTTACTTCCAAACCTATCTCTTTACTTGCTTCCATTAAAATTCCAATAATAACAAATATTTTCCTAAGCACTTTATTCTCAAATACCCCTAACCTCTGTTCCACTCTCAAAGTGAGAGTCCAAGTTTCACAACCGTACAGAACAACCGGTAATATAACTGTTTTATAAATTCTAACTTTCAGATTTTTTGACAGCAGACTGGATGATAAAACCTTCTCAACCGAATAATAACACGCATTTCCCATATTTATTCTGTGTTTAATTTCCTCCCGAGTATCATTTATATTATAATTGTTACTGTTGCTTCAAGATACTTGAACTTTTTAGGGAAAAGATAAACTTATTTTATAATACATGATATATACAGGGTGTAAAAGATACAAGTCCATACCTGTGGAGTAACGGTCAGCGCGTCTGGACGCGAAACCAGGTGGCCCGGGTTCGATTCCCGGTCGGGGCAAGTTACCTCGTTGAGGTTTTTTTCCGGGGTTTTCCCTCAACCCAATATGAGCAAATGCTCGGTAACTTTCGGTGTTGGACTCCAGACTCATTTCACTGGCATTATCACCTTCATTTCATTCAGACGCTAAATAACGTAGATGTTGATACAGCATCGTAAAATAACCCCAAAAAAATAAAAGATAAAAACTACCAAAATTATATTGCTAATCAGTCTCCTGAACAAAATGTCTATTCAAATTTAATTGTTTCTTATAATTTTGTTTTTACAAGCATTGATATGTACCGTATTTTCTCACATAATTCACACACTTTCTGTGGTTGGTTTCTTGTATCATACAGGTATTTCATCTGAAGGATAAACGTTTAATACTGATTCCAAATGTTCCATTAAGAAACAAAACTTTCTGTTGAAAAATCCTATCTTTCTCTGATTAATATTACTCTTTATAAGCTAGATTTGTGAGATCTTATGCGCCCTTAACTCTAGGCAATAGTATAGTAGATATTTTAAGAAGGCAATTTAGATGCCTCAACCTGTATATATTTCCTTCATGCACAAATTGTAGGCCTGTTAAACTTTACATATCTAAGAGCATTTGAGACGTTCCTTAGAATAACAACTTAACATACATTACGTCGTTTTTCCTTGTCATGCGTGTATTGAATCCTTAATAACACATTTCCCTCCTAACAAAATATTATTTCCCTTCAACAAACACAGCGCGCTCTAGAAACATTTGAATGTCGTTCTGTGCAATGCTGTTATACCGGATATGAAATGTTTGATGCTTTGTATCTCATATTCAGGATTTTCTAGTTAAGTTCTTGTTCCAGAGAACGCCTCCATTGCGGGAAATATTACAGCTTTATACACTTGTAAAATGACTTCTTCATTGTGAAACTAAATACTTGTAAATATGTGCAAAATTTCATATGCAATGATTTGATATCGTTCGTTAAATTCAATCTCAGAATCTAAAAACAGAAATCTGCAGTTTACATTGTGACACCCTTTGGCTTTTACTCTCGGATTTTCTTCTGCCTCCGTTTTCTTATGAAAATACGCTTCCTTTTAATGTATCTCTCTTCCTTTCTGTCGTCCTTGACATTTCTTTTCCGCATTTTTTCTACCTCGGTTCATTATATCCAACCATAATCTTCTTCTACTCCTCTAAGATGTATTTCTTGCAGACATTAAAGCCATCTCTTCAAAGAATTCCGTCTGTTGTGGTACCAGCTTCCAAGAAAATGTCGCGACATGTGTTAGACTGTGTTACAGAAATGCGTAACACGGTGTTATGAGAACCGTCGCGTCGCCAGTAACATGTCTTCCCATCCAGTCATTGTGTTCAGTTTCCAAGGCAGCGCAAATTCAACATTACATCGATCGTTGGCTCGTTATTGTAACCAAGGAGATTACACCAAGAGACGAAAATGATGAACTGGAACAAATGACTACACAAATCGACTAAAAAGCTACTGCGTACACTCATTTACATAATTTTTCACGGTTGTACGCAATACACACGGAAGGTATAAAATCAATACAACTACTGTATACTTGTAATTCTTCATCCAACATTCTTGCGAACTACAGAGAATATTCATACACGATAATACAATAGTTATAATTCTTTATTTAACGTTCCCTTTAAACTACAGAAGCTGTATAGATGATAAGAAAATAATGATAATCGTAATTCTTTATTTAACGTTCCTTTTAAACTACAGAGGCTATTCATAGACGATAAGATGATAATTGTAATTGTAATTCTTTATTTAACGTTCCTCTTAAACTACAGAGGCTATTCATAGACGATAAGATGATAATTGTAATTGTAATTCTTTATTTAACGTTCCTCTTAAACTACAGAGGCTATTCATAGACGATAAGCTGATAATTGTAATTCTTTATTTAACGTTCCTTTTAAACAACAGAGGCTATTCATAGACGATAAGATGATAATTGTAATTGTAATTCTTTATTTAACGTTCCTTTTAAACAACAGAGGCTATTCATAGACGATAAGATGATAATTGTAATTGTAATTCTTTATTTAACGTTCCTTTTAAACTACAGAGGCTATTCATAGACGATAAGATGATAATTGTAATTCTTTATTTAACGTTCCTTTTAAACAACAGAGGCTATTCATAGACGATAAGATGATAATTGTAATTCTTTATTTAACGTTCCTTTTAAACAACAGAGGCTATTCATAGACGATAAGATGATAATTGTAATTGTAATTCTTTATTTAACGTTCCTTTTAAACTACAGAGGCTATTCATAGACGATAAGATGATAATTGTAATTGTAATTCTTTATTTAACGTTCCTTTTAAACTACAGAGGCTATTCATAGACGATAAGATGATAATTGTAATTGTAATTCTTTATTTAACGTTCCTTTTAAACTACAGAGGCTATTCATAGACGATAAGATGATAATTGTAATTCTTTATTTAACGTTCCTTTTAAACTACAGAGGCTATTCATAGACGATAAGCTGATAATTGTAATTCTTTATTTAACGTTCCTTTTAAACAACAGAGGCTATTCATAGACGATAAGATGATAATTGTAATTGTAATTCTTTATTTAACGTTCCTTTTAAACAACAGAGGCTATTCATAGACGATAAGATGATAATTGTAATTGTAATTCTTTATTTAACGTTCCTTTTAAACAACAGAGGCTATTCATAGACGATAAGATGATAATTGTAATTCTTTATTTAACGTTCCTTTTAAACAACAGAGGCTATTCATAGACGATAAGATGATAATTGTAATTCTTTATTTAACGTTCCTTTTAAACTACAGAGGCTATTCATAGACGATAAGCTGATAATTGTAATTCTTTATTTAACGTTCGTTTTAAACTACAGAGGCTATTCATAGACGATAAGATGATAATTGTAATTCTTTATTTAACGTTCCTTTTAAACTACAGAGGCTATTCATAGACGATAAGATGATAATTGTAATTGTAATTCTTTATTTAACGTTCGTTTTAAACTACAGAGGCTATTCATAGACGATAAGATGATAATTGTAATTCTTTATTTAACGTTCCTCTTAAACTACAGAGGCTATTCATAGACGATAAGATGATAATTGTAATTCTTTATTTAACGTTCCTCTTAAACTACAGAGGCTATTCATAGACGATAAGATGATAATTGTAATTGTAATTATTTATTTAACGTTTATTTTAAACTACAGAGGCTATTCATAGACGATAACATGATAATTGTAATTGTAATTCATTATTTAACGTTCCTTTTAAACTACAGAGGCTATTCATAGACGGTAAGATGATAATTGTAATTGTAATTCTTTATTTAACGTGCCTTTTAAACCACAGAGGCTATTCATAGACGATAAGATGATAATTGTAATTGTAATTCTTTATTTAACGTTCCTTTTAAACTACAGAGGCTATTCATAGACGATAAGATGATAATTGTAATTGTAATTCTTTATTTTACGTTCCTTTTAAACTACAGAGGCTATTCATAGACGATAAGATGATAATTGTAATTGTAATTATTTATTTAACGTTCCTTTTAAACTACAGAGTCTATTCATAGACGATAAGATGATAATTGTAATTGTAATTCATTGTTTAACGTTCCTTTTAAACTACAGAGGCTATTCATAGACGATAAGATGATAATTGTAATTGTAATTATTTATTTAACGTTACTTTTAAACTACAGAGGCTATTCATAGACGATAAGATGATAATTGTAATTGTAACTCATTATTTAACGTTCCTTTTAAACTACAGAGGCTATTCATAGACGATAAGATGATAATTGTAATTTTGTAATTTTTATTTAACGTTCATTCTAAACTACAGAGGCTATTCATAGACGATAAGATGATAATTGTAATTATTTATTCAACGTTCCTTTTAAAATACAGAGGCTATTCATAGACGATAAGATGATAATTGTAATTATTTATTCAACGTTCCTTTTAAAAGACAGAGGCTATTCATAGACCATAAGATCATAATTGTGATTGTAATTCATTATTTAACGTTCCTTTTAAACTACAGAGGCTATTTATTCATAGACTGACAAGATTACAATTTTTATGTTTACAAAGATCTTAGATATTTGAATGGAAAATAGAGTAATTCAGGAGGAAAGTGGCTCTCTTAACCATTTTGATACAACAGGTACTCAAAAATATTTCTTCAGAGTAAATGAAGAAAAGCGATTAGAAGCATTTGAAATGTGAATATGGAGAAGAATAGAGCGTGTGAAATGGACAGACAGAATAAGAAATGAAGCTGTGTTGGAAATAGTGGGTGAAGAAAGAATGATGCTGAAAGTGACCATGAAGAGGAAAAGGAATTGAATCACTGTCTAGGAAGAAACTGTTTACTGAAGGGTGCAAGGAAGGAATTAGTATCAGTAGTATTTATTTATTTATCCTGGTTGAGATAAGGCCTTGGAAGG